>NW_027441959.1:0-300000 GCF_048569485.1 Anomaloglossus baeobatrachus
AAAAGACAGTACCTGGCCTATCAATCCAATAGAAACTCATAGGCAAAGCAATCAATTGGACTAGGCAATTACATGCAGCCATACAAAGTCCATGGGCCTTGCCTCAAAGTCGAACTCACAACCTCTCGCAGCTCAAGTAAAGAGCCTACCACTACACCAACACAGAGAAATGTAAACCTGACTCTACATTATTTCACATAATCCTAGTGACTGCGCACACAACATGGCCAAACGAAAACAAAAGACAGTAACTGGCCTATCAATCCAATAGAAACTCATAGGCAACACAGTCCATTGGACTAAGCAATTACATGCAGCCATTCAAAGTCCATGAGCCTTGCATTAGAGTCGAACCCACAACCTCTCGCAGCCCAAGCAAAGAGCCTACCACTACACCAACACAGAGAAGTGGGAAACTGACTCTACATTAATTCCCATAACCCTAGTGACTGCGCACACAACATGGTCAAACAAAAGCAAAAGGCAGTACCTGGCCTATCAATCCAATGGAAACTCATAGGCAACATAGTCCATTGGACTAGGCAATTACATGCAGCCATACAAAGTCCATGGGCCTTGCCTCAGAGTCAAACCCACAACCTCTGGCAGAACAAGCAAAGAGCCTACAACTACAAAAACACAAAGAAGTAGGAAGCTGCTTCTACATTAATTCACATAATCCTAGTGACTGCGCACACAACATGGCCAAACAAAAGCAGAAGACATTACCTAGCCTATCAAGCCAATGGAAACTCATAGGCAACACAGTCAATTGAACTAGGCGATTACATGCAGCCATACAAACTCCATGGGCCTTGCCTCAGAGTCGAACCCACAACCTCTCGCAGCTTAAGCAAAGAGACTACCACTACACCAACACAGAGAATTAGGTGAATGACTCTACATTAATTCACATAATCCTAGTGACTGCGCACACAACATGGCCAAACAAAAGCAAAAGACAGTACCTGGCCTATTAATCCAATGGAAACTCATAGGCAACGCAATCCTTTGGACTAGGCAATAACATGCAGCCATACAAAGTCCATGGGCCTTGCCTCAGAGTCAAAACCACTACCTCTCAAAGCCCAAGCAAAGAGCCTACCACTACACCAACACAGAGAAGTGCGAAATTGACTCAACATAAATTCACATAATCCTAGTGACTGCGCACACAACATGGCCAAACAAAAGCAATAGACAGTCCCTGGCCTATCAATCCAATGGAAACTCATAGACAACATAGTCCATTGGACTAGGCAATTACATGCAGCCATACAAAGTCCATGGGCCTTGCCTCAGAGTCGAACTCACAACCTCTCGCAGCCCAAGAAAAAAGCCTACCACTACATCAACACAGAGAAGTGTGAAACTGACTCTACATTAATTCACATAATCCTAGTGACTGCGCACACAACATGGCCAAACAAAAGCAAAAGACAGTACCTGGCCTATAAATCCAATAGAAACTCATAAGAAACACAGTCCATTGGACTAGGCAATTACATGCAGCCATACAAAGTCCATGGGCCTTGCCTCAAAGTTGAACTCACAACCTCTCGCAGCTCTAGCAAAGAGCCTACAACTACACCAACACAGAGAAATGTGAACCTGACTCTACATTAATTCACATAATCCTAGTGACTGCGCACACAACATGGCCAAACAAAAGCAAAAGACAGTACCTGGCCTATAAATCCAATAGAAACTCATAGGCAACACAGTCCATTGGACTAGGCAATTACATGCAGCCATACAAAGTCCATGGGCCTTGCCTCAGAGTCAAACCCACAACCTCTCGCAGCCAAGCAAAGAGCCTACCACTACACCAACACAGAGAAGTGGGAAACTGATTCTACATTAATTCACATAATCCTACCGACTGCGCACACAACATGGCCAAACAAAAGAAAATACCTGGCCTATCAATCCAATGGAAACTCATAGGCAACACAGTCCATTAGACTAGGCAAATACATGCAGCCATACAAAGCCCATGGGCCTTGCCCCAGAGTCGAACCCACAACCTCTTGTAGCCCAAGCAAAGAGCCTACAAATACACCAACACAGAGAAGTGGAAAACTGATTCTACATTAATTCACATAATCCTAGTGACTGCGCACACAACATGGCCAAACAAAAGCAAAAGACAGTACCTGGCTTATCAATCCAATGGAAACTCATAGGCAACACAGTCCATTGGACTAGGCAATAACATGCAGCCATAAAAAGTCCATGGGCCTTGCCTCAGAGTCAAACCCACAACCTCTCGCAGCTCAAGCAAAGAGCCTACCACTACACCAACACAGAGAAATGTGAACCTGCCTCTACATTAATTCACATAATCCTAGTGAGTGCGCACACAACATGGCCAAACGAAAACAAAAGACAGTACCTGGCCTATCAATCCAATGGAAACTCATAGGCAACACAGTCCATTGGACTAGGCAATTACATGCAGCCATAAAAAGTCCATGGGCCTTGCCTCAGAGTCAAACCCACAACCTCTCGCAGCCCAAGCAAAGAGCCTACCACTACACCAACACAGAGAAATGTGAAACTGACTCTACATTAATTCACATAATCCTAGTGACTGCGCACACAACATGGCCAAACGAAAGCAAAAGTCAATACCTGGCCTATCAATCCAATGGAAACTCATAGGCAACAAAGTCCATTGGACTAGGCAATTACATGCAGCCATAAAAAGTCCATGGGCCTTGCCTCAGAGTCAAACCCACAACCTCTCAAAGCCCAAGCAAAGAGCCTACCACTACACCAACAAAGAGAAATGTGAAACTGACTCTACATTAATTCACATATTCCTAGTGACTGCGCACACAACATGGCCAAACAAAAGCAAAAGAAAGCACCTGGCCTATCAATCCAATGGAAACTCATAGGTAACGCAGTCCATTGGACTATGCAATTACATGCAGCCATACAAAGTCCATGGGCCTTGCCTCAGAGTCGAACTCACAACCTCTCGCAGCCCAACAAAAAAGCCTACCACTTCAGCAACACAGAAGTGTGAAACTGTCTCTACATTAACTCACATAATCCTAGTGACTGCGCACAAAACATGGCCAAACGAAAACAAAAGACAGTCCCTTGCCTATCAATCCAATGGAAACTCATAGACAACATAGCCCATTGGAATAGGCAATTACATGCAGCCTCACAAAGTCCATGGGCCTTGCCTCAGAGTCAAACCCACAACCTCTGGCAGAACAAGCAAAGAGCCTACAACTACACCAACACAAAGAAGTAGGAAGCTGCGTCTACATTAATTCACATAATCCTAGTGAATGCGCACACAACATGGCCAAACAAAAGCAAAAGACATTACCTGGCCTATCAGGCCAATGGAAACTCATAGGCAACACAGTCCATTGAACTAGGCGATTACATGCAGCCATACAAAGTCCATGGGCCATGCCGCAGAGTCAAACCCACAACCTCTCGCAGCCAAGCAAAGCAGCTTCCACTACACCAACACAGAGAAGTGGGAAACAGATTCTACATTAATTCACATAATCCTAGTGACTGCGCACACAACATGGCCAAACAAAAGCAAAAGACAATACCTGGCCTATCAATCCAATGGAAACTCGTAGGCAACACAGTCCATTGGACTTGGCAATTACATGCAGCCATACAAAGTCCATGGGCCTTGCCTCAGAGTCAAACCCACAACCTCTGGCAGAACAAGCAAAGAGCCTACAACTACACCAACACAAAGAAGTAGGAAGTTGCGTCTACATTAATTCACATAATCCTAGTGAATGTGCACACAACATGGCCAAACAAAAGCAAAAGACATTACCTGGCCTATCAAGCCAATGGAAACTCATAGGCAACACAGTCCATTGAACTAGACAATTACATGGAGACATACAAAGTCCATGGGCCTTGCCTCAAAGTCAAACCCACAACCTCTCGCAGCCAAGCAAAGAGCCTACCACTACACCAACACAGATAAGTGGGAAACTGATTCTACATTAATTCACATAATCCTACCGACTGCGCACACAACATGGCCAAACAAAAGACAATACCTGGCCTATCAATCCAATGGAAACTCATAGGCAACACAGTCCATTAGACTAGGCAAATACATGCAGCCATACAAAGTTCATGGGCCTTGCCTCAGAGTCGAACCCACAACTTCTTGGAGAACAAGCAAAGAGCCTACCACTAAACCAACACAGAGAAGTTGGAAACCGACTCTACATTAATTCACATAATCCTAGTGACTGCGCACACAACATGGCCAAACAAAAGCAAAAGACAGTACCTGGCCTATCAATCCAATGGAAACTCATAGGTAACACAGTACATTAGACTAGGCAATTAAATGCAGCCATACAAAGCCCATGGGCCTTGCCCCAGAGTCGAACCCACAACCTCTCGTAGCCCAAGCAAAGAGCCTACCAATACACCAACACAGAGAAGTGAAAAACTGATTCTACATTAATTCACATAATCCTAGTGACTGCGCACACAACATGGCCAAACAAAAGCAAAAGACAGTACCTGGCCTATCAATCCAATAGAAACTCATAGGCAAAGCAATCAATTGGACTAGGCAATTACATGCAACCATACAAAGTCCATGGGCCTTGCCTCAGAGTCGAACCCACAACCTCTTGTAGCCCAAGCAAAGAGCCTACCACTAAACCAACACAGAGAAGAGCGAAACTGACTCAACATAAATTCACATAATCCTAGTGACTGCACACACAACATGGCCAAACAAAAGCAAAAGACAGTCCCTGGCCTATCAATCCAATGGAAACTCATATACAACATAGTCCATTGGTCTAGGCAATTACATGCAGCCATACAAAGTCCATGGGCCTTGCCTCAGAGTCAAACCCACAACCTCTGGCAGAACAAGCAAAGAGCTTACAACTACACCAACACAAAAAAGTAGGAAGGTGCGTCTACATTAATTCACATATTCCTAGAGACTGCGCACACAACATGGCCAAACAAAAGCAAAAGACATTACCTGGCCTATCAAGCCAATGGAAACTCATAGGCAACACAGTCCATTGGACTAAACAATTACATGCAGCCATACAAAGTCCATGGGCTTTGCCTCTGAGTCAAACCCACAATTTGTCGCAGCCCAAGCAAAGAGCCTACCACTACACCAACACAGACAAGATGGCAACTGAGTTTACATTAGTTCACATAATCCTAGTGACTGTGCACACAACATTGCGAAACAAATGCAAAAGACATTATCTGGCCTATCAATCCAATGGAAACTCATAGTCAACACAGTCCATTAGACGAGGCAAATACATGCAGCCATACAAAGTTCATGGGCCTTGCCTCAGAGTCGAACCCACAACCTCTTGGAGAACAAGCAAAGAGCCTACCACTAAACCAACACAGAGAAGTTGGAAACTGACTCTACATTAATTCACATAATCCTAGTGACTGCGCACACAACATGGCCAAACAAAAGCAAAAGACAGTACCTGGCCTATCAATCCAATGGAAACTCATAGGCAACACAGTCCATTGGACTAGACAATTACATGGAGACATACAAAGTCCATGGGCCTTGCTTCAGAGTCAAACCCACAACCTCTCGCAGCCAAGCAAAGAGCCTACCACTACACCAATACAGAGAAGTGGGAAACAAATTCTACATTAATTCACATAATCCTACCGACTGCGCACACAACATGGCTAAACAAAAGCAAAAGACAGTACCTGGCTTATCAATCCAATGGAAACTCATAGGCAACACAGTCCATTGGACTAGGCAATAACATGCAGCCATACAAAGTCCATGGGCCTTGCCTCAAAGTCGAACTCACAACCTCTCGCAGCTCAAGCAAAGAGCCTACCACTACACCAACACAGAGAAATGTGAACCTGCCTCTACATTAATTCACATAATCCTAGTGACTGCGCACACAACATGGCCAAACGAAAGCAAAAGTCCATACCTGGCCTATCAATCCAATGGAAACTCATAGGCAACACAGTCCATTGGACTAGGCAATTACATGCAGCCATAAAAAGTCCATGGGCCTTGCCTCAGAGTCAAACCCACAACTTCTCGCAGCCCAAGCAAAGATCCTACCACTACACCAACACAGAGAAATGTGAAACTGACTCTACATTAATTCACATAATCCTAGTGACTGCGCACACAACATGGCCAAACGAAAGCAAAAGTCAATACCTGGCCTATCAATCCAATGGAAACTCATAGGCAACACAGTCCAGTGGACTAGGCAATTACATGCAGTTATACAAAGTCCATGAACCTTGCATTAGAGTCAAACCCACAACTTCTCGCAGCCAAAGCAAAGAGCCTACCACTACACCAACACAGAGAAGTTTGAAACTGACTCTTCATTAACTCACATAATCCTAGTGACTGCGCACACAACATGGCCAAACGAAAGCAAAAGACAGTACCTGGCTTATCAATCCAATGGAAACTCATAGGCAACACAGTCCATTGGACTAGGCAATAACATGCAGCCATACAAAGTCCATGGGCCTTGCCTCAAAGTCGAACTCACAACCTCTCGCAGCTCAAGCAAAGAGCCTACCACTACACCAACACAGAGAAATGTGAACCTGCCTCTACATTAATTCACATAATCCTAGTGACTGCGCACACAACATGGCCAAACGAAAGCAAAAGTCCATACCTGGCCTATCAATCCAATGGAAACTCATAGGCAACACAGTCCATTGGACTAGGCAATTACATGCAGCCATAAAAAGTCCATGGGCCTTGCCTCAGAGTCAAACCCACAACTTCTCGCAGCCCAAGCAAAGATCCTACCACTACACCAACACAGAGAAATGTGAAACTGACTCTACATTAATTCACATAATCCTAGTGACTGCGCACACAACATGGCCAAACGAAAGCAAAAGTCAATACCTGGCCTATCAATCCAATGGAAACTCATAGGCAACACAGTCCAGTGGACTAGGCAATTACATGCAGTTATACAAAGTCCATGAACCTTGCATTAGAGTCAAACCCACAACTTCTCGCAGCCAAAGAAAAGAGCCTACCACTACACCAACACAGAGAAGTTTGAAACTGACTCTTCATTAACTCACATAATCCTAGTGACTGCGCACACAACATGGCCAAACGAAAGCAAAAGACAGTACCTGGCCTATCAATCCAATGGAAACTCATAGGCAACACAGTCCATTGGACTAGGCAATTACATGCAGCCATACAAAGTCCATGGGCCTTGCCTCAGAGTCGAACTCACAACCTCTCGCAGCCCAAGAAAAAAGCCTACCACTACAGCAACACAGAGAAGTGTGAAACTGACTCTACATTAATTCACATAATCCTAGTGACTGCGCACACAACATGGCCAAACAAAAGCAAAAGACAGTACCTGGCCTATCATTCCAATTAAAACTCATAGGCAACATAGTCCATTGGACTAGGCAATAACATGCAGCCATACAACGTCCATGGGCCTTGCCTCAAAGTCGAACTCACAACCTCTCGCAGCTCAAGCAAAGAGCCTACCACTACACCAACACAGAGAAATGTGAACCAGCCTCTACATTAATTCACATAATCCTAGTGACTGCGCACACAACATGGCCAAACAAAAGCAAAAGGCAGTACCTGGCCTATCAATCCAATGGGAACTCATAGGCAACACAGTCAATTGAACTATGCAATTATATGCAGCCATACAAACTCCATGGGCCTTGCCTCAGAGTCGAACCCACAACCTCTCGCAGCTTAAGCAAAGAGCCTACCCCTAAACCAACACAGAGAAGTTGGGAACTGACTCTACATTAATTCACATAATCCTAGTGACTGCGCACACAACATGGCCAAACAAAAGCAAAAGACAGTACCTGGCCTATCAATCCAATGGAAACTCATAGGCAACACAGTCCATTGGACTAGACAATTACATGGAGACATACAAAGTCCATGGGCCTTGCCTCAGAGTCAAACCCACAACCTCGCGCAGCCAAGCAAAGAGCCTACTACTACACCAACACAGAAAAGTGGGAAACTGGTACTACATTAATTCACATAATCCTACCGACTGCGCACACAACATGGCCAAACAAAAGCAAAAGTCAGTACCTGGCTTATCAATCCAATGGAAACTCATAGGCAACACAGTCCATTGGACTAGAAAATTACATGGAGACATACAAAGTCCATGGGCCTTGCCTCAGAGTCAAACCCTCAACCTCTCGCAGCCAAGCAAAGAGCCTACCACTACACCAACACAGAGAAGTGGGAAACTGATTCTACATTAATTCACATAATCCTACCGACTGCGCACACAACATGGCCAAACAAAAGACAATACCTGGCCTATCAATCCAATGGAACCTCATAGGCAACACAGTCCATTAGACTAGTCAAATACATGCAGCCATACAAAGTTCATGGGCCTTGCCTCAGAGTCGAACCCACATCCTCTTGGAGAACAAGCAAAGAGCCTACCACTAAACCAACACAGAGAAGTTGGAAACTGACTCTACATTAATTCACATAATCCTAGTGACTGCGCACACAACATGGCCAAACAAAAGCAAAAGACATTACCTGGCCTATCAATCTAATGTAAACTCATAGGTAACACAGTACATTGGACTAGGCAATTGCATGCAGCCATACAAAGCCCATGGGCCTTGCCCCAGAGTCAAACCCACAACCTCTCGTAGCCCAAGCAAAGAGCCTACCAATACACCAACACAGAGAAGTGGAAAACAGATTCTACATTAATTCACATAATCCTAGTGACTGCGCACACAACATGGCCAAACAAAAGCAAAAGACGGTACCTGGCCTATCAATCCAATGGAAACTCATAGGCAACGCAATCAATTGGACTAGGCAATTACATGCAGCCATACAAAGTCCATGGGCCTTGTCTCAGAGTCAAACCCACAACCTCTCTCAGCCCAAGCAAAGAGCCTACCACTACACCAACACAGAGAAGAGCGAAACTGACTCAACATAAATTCACATAATCCTAGTGACTGCGCACACAACATGGCCAAACAAAAGCAAAAGACAGTCCCTGGCCTATCAATCCAATGGAAACTCATAGACAACATAGTCCATTGGACTAGGCAATTACATGCAGCCATACAAAGTCCATGGGCCTTGCCTCAGAGTCAAACCCACAACCTCTGGCAGAACAAGCAAAGAGCTTACAACTACACCAACACAAAAAAGTAGGAAGCTGCGTCTACATTAATTCACATATTCCTAGTGACTGCGCACACAACATGGCCAAACAAAAGCAAAAGACATTACCTGGCCTATCAAACCAGTGGAAACTCATAGGCAACACAGTCCATTGGACAAGACAATTACATGCAGCCATACGAAGTCCATGGGCTTTGCCTCAGAGTCAAACCCACAATTTCTCGCAGCCCAAGCAAAGAGCCTACCACTACACCAACACAGAGAAGTTGGTAACAGAGTTTACATTAGTTCACATAATCCTAGTGACTGTGCACACAACATGGCCAAACAAATGCAAAAGACATTATCTGGCCTATCAATCCAATGGAAACGCATAGGCAACACAGTCCATTAGACTAGGCAAATACATGCAGCCATACAAAGTTCATGGGCCTTGCCTCAGAGTGGAACCCACAACCTCTTGGAGAACAAGCAAAGAGCCTACCACTAAACCAACACAGAGAAGTAGGTGAATGACACTACATTAATTCACATAATCCTAGTGACTGCGCACACAACATGGCCAAACAAAAGCAAAAGACAGTATCTGGCCTATCAATCCAATGGAAACTCATAGGCAACACAGTCCATTATACTAGGCAATTACATGCAGCCATAAAAAGTCCAAGGGCCTTGCCTCAGAGTCAGATCCACAACCTCTCGCAGCTCAAGCAAAGAGCCTACCACTACACCAACACAGAGAAATGTGAAACTGACTCTATATTAATTCACATAATCCTAGTGACTGCGCACACAACATGGCCAAACGAAAGCAAAAGTCAATACCTGGCCTATCAATCCAATGGAAACTCATAGGCAACACAGTCCTTTGGACTAGGCAATTAGATGCAGCCATACAAAGTCCATGAGCCTTGCATTTGAGTCGAACTCACAACCTCTCCCAGCCCAAGCAAAGAGCCTACCACTACACCAACACAGAGAAGTGGGAAACTGACTCAACATTAATTCACATAATCCTAGTGACTGCGCACAAAACATGGCCAAACAAAAGCAAAAGAAGGCACCTGGCCTATCAATCCAATGGAATCTCATAGGTAACACAGTCCATTGGACTATGCAATTACATGCAGCCATAAAAAGTCCATGGGCCTTGCCTCAGAGTCGAACTCACAACCTCTCGCAGCCCAAGAAAAAAAGCCTACCACTACAGCAACACGGAGAAGTGTGAAACCGACTCTACATTAACTCACATAATCCTAGTGACTGCGCACACAACATGGCCAAACAAAAGCTAAAGACAGTACCTGGCCTATCAATCCAATGGAAACTCAGAGGCAACCCCATCCATTGGACTAGGCAATTACATGCAGCCATACAGAGTCCATGGGCCTTGCCTCAGAGTCTATCCCACAACCTCTGGCAGAACAAGCAAAGAGCCTACAACCACACCAACACAAAGAAGTAGGAAGCTGCATCTACATTAATTCACATAATCCTAGTGACTGCGCACACAACATGGCCAAACAGAAGCAAAAGACATTACCTGGCCTATCAAGCCAATGGAAACTCATAGGCAACACCGTCCATTGAACTAGGCAATTACATGCAGCCATACAAAGTCCATGGGCCTTGCCTCAGAGTCAAACCCACAACTTCTCGCAGCCAAGCAAAGCGCCTTCCACTACACCAACACAGAGAAGTGGGAAACTGATTCTACATTAATTCACATAATCCTACCGACTTCGCACACAACATAACCAAACAGAAGACAATACCTGGCCTATCAGTCCAATGAAAACTCATAGGCAACACAGTCCATTGGACTAGGCAATTACATGCAGCCATACAAAGTCTATGGGCTTTGCCTCAGAGTCAAACCCACATTTTCTCGCAGCCCAAGAAAAGAGCCTACCACTACACCAACACAGAGAAGTTGAAAACTGAGTTTACATTAGTTCACATAATCCTAGTGACTGCGCACACAACATGGCCAAACAAAAGCAAAAGGTAGTACCTGGCCTATCAATCCAATAGGAACTCATAGGTAACACAGTCAACTGAAATAGGCAATTACATGCATCCATACAAACTCCATGGGCCTTGCCTCAAAGTCGAACCAACAACCTTTCGCAGCTTAAGCAAAAAGACTACCACTACACCAACACAGAGAAGTAGGTAAAGGACTCTACATTAATTCACATAATCCTAGAGACTGCGCACACAACATGGCCAAACAAATGCAAAAGACATTATCTGGCCTATCAATCCAATGAAATCATAGGCAACATAGTCCATTAGACTAAGCAAATATATGCAGCCATACAAAGTTAATGGGCCTTGCCTCAGAGTCGAACCCACAACCTCTTGGAGAACAAGCAAAGAGCCTACCACTAAACCAACACAGAGAAGTTGGAAACAAACTCTACATTAATTCACAGAATCCTAGTGACTGCGCACACAACATGGCAAAACAAAAGCAAAAGACAGCACCTGGCCTATCAATCCAATGGAAACTCAAAGCTAACACAGTACATTGGACTAGGCAATTACATGCAGCCATACAAAGCCCATTGGCCTTGCCCCAGAGTCGAACCCACACCCTCTCGTAGCCCAAGGAAAGAGCCTACTAATACACCAACACAGAGAAGTGGAAAACCAATTCTTCATTAATTCACATAATCCTAGTGACTGCGCACATAAAATGGCCAAACAAAAGCAAAAGACAGTACCTGGCCTATCAAACCAATGGAAACTCATAGGCAACACAGTCCATTGGACTAGACAATTACATGGAGACATACAAAGTCCATGGGCCTTGCATTAGAGTCGAACCCACAACCTCTCGCAGCCCAAGCAAAGAGCCTACCACTACACCAACACAGAGAAGTGGGAAACTGTTTCTACATTAATTCAAATAATCCTACCGACTGCGCACACAACATGGCCAAACAAAAGACAATACCTGGCCTATCAATTCAAAGGAAACTCATAGGCAACACAGTCCATTGGACTTGGCAATTACATGCAGCCATACAAAGTCCATGGGCTTTGCCTCAGAGTCAAACCCACAATTTCTCGCAGCCCAAGGAAATAGCCTACGATTACACCAACACAGAGAAGTTGGAAACTGAGTTTACATTAGTTCACATAATCCTAGTGACTGCGCACACAACATGGCCAAACAAAAAACAATACCTGGCCTATCAATTCAATGGAAACTCATAGGCAACACAGTCAATTGAACTAGGCAATTACATGCTGCCATACAAACTCCATGGGCTTTGCCTCAGAGTCGAACCCACAACCTCTCGCAGTTTAAGCAAAGAGACTACCACTACACCAACACAGAGAAGAAGGTGAATGACTCTACATTAATTCACATAATCCTAGTGACTGCGCACATAACATGGCCAAACAAAAGCAAAAGACAGTACCTGGCCTATCAATCAAATTGAAACTCATAAGCAACAAAGAGACTACAACTACACCAACACAGAGAAGTAGGTGAATGACTCTACATTAATTCACATAATCCTAGTGACTGCGAACACAACATGGCCAAACAAAAGCAAAAGACAGTACCTTGCCTATCAATCCAATTGAAACTCATAGGCAACATAGTCCATTGGACTAGGCAATAACATGCAGCCATACAAAGTCTAATTCACAACCTCTCGCAGCTCAAGCAAAGAGCCTACCACTACACCAACACAGAGAAATGTGAACCTGACTCTACATTAATTCACATAATCCTAGTAATGTACTGTGTTACCTATGAGTTTACATTGGATTGATAGGCCAGGTAATGTCTTTTGCTTTTGTTTGGCCATGTTGTGTGCGCAGTCACTAGGATTATGTGAATTAATGTAGAGTCGGTTTCCAACTTCTCTGTGTTGGATTAGTGGTAGGCTCTTTGCTTGTTCTCCAAGAGGATGTGGGTTCGACTCTGAGGCAAGGCCCATGAACTTTATATGGCTGCATGTATTTGCCTAGTCTAATGGACTGTGTTGCCTATGAGTTTCCATTGGATTGATAGGCCAGGTATTGTCTTTTGTTTGGCCATGTTGTGTGCGCAGTCGGTAGGATTATGTGAATTAATGTAGAATCAGTTTCCCACTTCTCTGTGTTGGTGTAGTGGTAGGCTCTTTGCTTGGCTGCGAGAGGTTGTGGGTTTGACTCTGAGGAAAGGCCCATGGACTTTGTATGTCTCCATGTAATCGTCTAGTCCAATGGACTGTGTTGCCTATGATTTTCCATTGGATTGATAGGCCAGGTACTGTCTTTTGCTTTTGTTTGGCCATGTTGTGTGCGCAGTCACTAGGATTATGTGAATTAATGTAAACTCAGTTACCAACTTCTCTGTGTTGGTGTAGTGGTAGGCTCTTTGCTTGGGCTGCGAGAAGTTGTGGGTTTGACTTTTAGGCAAAGCCCATGGACTTTGTATGGCTGCATGTAATTGCCTAGTCCAATGGACTGTGTTGCCTATGAGTTTCCATTGAATTGATAGGCCAGGTATTGTCTTTTGTTTGGCCGTGTTGTGTGCGCAGTCGGTAGGATTATGTGAATTAATGTAGAATCAGTTTCCCACTTCTCTGTGTTGGTTTAGGGGTAGGCTCTTTGCTTAAGCTGCGAGAGGTTGTGGGTTCGACTCTGAGGCAAGGCCCATGGAGTTTGTATGGCTGCATGTAATTGCGTAGTTCAAGTGACTGTGTTGCGTATGAGTTCCCATTGGATTGATAGGCCAGGTACTGCCTTTTGCTTATGTTTGGCCATGTTGTGTTCGCAGTCACTAGGATTATGTGAATTAATGTAGAGTCGGTTTCCAACTTCTCTGTGTTGGATTAGTGGTAGGCTCTTTGCTTGTTCTCCAAGAGGATGTGGGTTTGACTCTGAGGCAAGGCCCATGAACTTTATATGGCTGCATGTATTTGCCTAGTCTAATGGACTGTGTTGCCTATGAGTTTCCATTGGATTGATAGGCCAGGTATTGTCTTTTGTTTGGCCATGTTGTGTGCGCAGTCGGTAGGATTATGTGAATTAATGTAGAATCAGTTTCCCACTTCTCTGTGTTGGTGTAGTGGTAGGCTCTTTGCTTGGCTGCGAGAGGTTGTGGGTTTGACTCTGAGGAAAGGCCCATGGACTTTGTATGTCTCCATGTAATCGTCTAGTCCAATGGACTGTGTTGCCTATGATTTTCCATTGGATTGATAGGCCAGGTACTGTCTTTTGCTTTTGTTTGGCCATGTTGTGTGCGCAGTCACTAGGATTATGTGAATTAATGTAAACTCAGTTACCAACTTCTCTGTGTTGGTGTAGTGGTAGGCTCTTTGCTTGGGCTGCGAGAAGTTGTGGGTTTGACTTTTAGGCAAAGCCCATGGACTTTGTATGGCTGCATGTAATTGCCTAGTCCAATGGACTGTGTTGCCTATGAGTTTCCATTGAATTGATAGGCCAGGTATTGTCTTTTGTTTGGCCGTGTTGTGTGCGCAGTCGGTAGGATTATGTGAATTAATGTAGAATCAGTTTCCCACTTCTCTGTGTTGGTTTAGGGGTAGGCTCTTTGCTTAAGCTGCGAGAGGTTGTGGGTTCGACTCTGAGGCAAGGCCCATGGAGTTTGTATGGCTGCATGTAATTGCGTAGTTCAAGTGACTGTGTTGCGTATGAGTTCCCATTGGATTGATAGGCCAGGTACTGCCTTTTGCTTATGTTTGGCCATGTTGTGTTCGCAGTCACTAGGATTATGTGAATTAATGTAGAGTCAGGTTCACATTTCTCTGTGTTGGTGTAGTGGTAGGCTCTTTGCTTGAGCTGCGAGAGGTTGTGAGTTAGACTTTGAGGCAAGGCCCATGGACTTTGTATGGCTGCATGTTATTGCCTAGTCCAATGGACTATGTTGCCTATGAGTTTCAATTGGATTGATAGGCCAGGTACTGTCTTTTGCTTTTGTTTGGCCATGTTGTGTTCGCAGTCACTAGGATTATGTGAATTAATGTAGAGTCATTCACCTACTTCTCTGTGTTGGTGTAGTTGTAGTCTCTTTGCTTAAGCTGTGAGAGGTTGTGGGTTCGACTCTGAGGCAAAGCACATGGAGTTTGTATGGCAGCATGTAATTGACTGTGTTGCCTATGAGTTTCCATTGGATTGATAGGCCAGGTACTGTCTTTTGCTTTTGTTTGGCCATGTTGTGTGCGCAGTCACTAGGATTATGTGAACTAATGTAAACTCAAAAGAACCAATTGAATGACCAAAAAGTAAAGATAGCTACACTCATTTAAGCAGTAAGAACCTATAAAGATGTGAGTGAACCAGCCAATATAAAAGTATATAATCTTTATTGAAAAATTTGTTAAAAGACAAACACATAAAACAGACAATGATGAGGACACATACAATTAACCTCAGGTGAACCAAAATATACAAGCAATAAATAGCATAAGTGCATAATGGTCATGTATCGGAAAAAAAGTGCACCAAAAAAGGGGTGCTGTCCAAGTTTCTTTGAAGAGCCAATAGTCTTTAGGTAGATGAAGAGTGTCCCAAAGAACACCAATAAGGTGGAACTATATTAAATTTCAAGCTTAACAAAGCTTTTTTCTTCATTCAAGACTAAATGTATGAGAGCCACAATCCTTTTGCTACAAAACGTGGCATATAACAGGGGAAACAAAGAATACATGTGTCTATGATATTAACAGGATATAATCCTATAAGATGCAAACATAATAGTTTATAAAAAGCAAATCCTGAATGGATCAGGTGGTATAACCACAACAATGTTTCCAAATGCCTACAGTCCCAAACAGGGGAGAAGCAGGATCTCAACGATACATATAAAGAAAAGGCAGAAACTGACACAAGTGTCAAAATATAACACTTTTTTCACAGGGCTGGACTAGGAGGCCATATTCCCAGTGTTATAATCAGATAGAAGGGCGGAATGGCTGCATTACCACAGTACTATACCTTTACAAGGAAACAGAGTCAGCCATAGGACCGACCCAAACACTGTGGTGAATCTACAAAAACACACACCAGAAGGGTGTTACAGGGCCCAGACTAAAAAGCCATATTCCCAGTACTATAGCCCACAGAAAGGCAGCATGGCTGCAATACCACAGTAATTTGCCCCTACAAGGGAACAAAGTCAGCCATAAGAACCAACCTTAGCACTGAGTGGCAAGCCCACAAAGACACAGACCAGGAAGATAATAACCTGAGGATAAAGGTACCCCGACACGTGTTTCCCCTTGGAAGAAGCTTTTCTGCGAAACACGTGTCGGGGTACCTTTGGCGTTTGGTGACTGTTCACATTGGGTCATCAGGCTTTGTCCACAGGCTATATATATACTTCATGCAGCATTTGCTTGGACCTGTCCCGCCCACAGCCATGACTCAGTCATGGGTACGGGACTGCAATAGACCAGGTGAGTGCTGCTGAGAGCAGTTCTGCTATTTATATGTGAGGCCGCATGGCACATTTTATAAAAATATTTTAGTGTAGGACTGCTTCAAATGAGATTTGCCGTGACGTGGCGAAGCAGCTTTCTGTGGGCTATAGTACTGGGAATATGGCTTTTTAGTCTGGGCCCTGTAACACCCTTCTGGTGTGTGTTTTTGTGGATTCACCACAGTGTTTGGGTCGGTCCTATGGCTGACTCTGTTTCCTTGTAAAGGTATAGTACTGTGGTAATGCAGCCATTCCGCCCTTCTATCTGATTATAACACTGGGAATATGGCCTCCTAGTCCAGCCCTGTGAAAAAAGTGTTATATTTTGACACTTGTGTCAGTTTCTGCCTTTTCTTTATATGTATGGTTGAGATCCTGCTTCTCCCCTGTTTGGGACTGTAGGCATTTGGAAACATTGTTGTGGTTATACCACCTGATCCATTCAGGATTTGCTTTTTATAAACTATTATGTTTGCATCTTATAGGATTATATCCTGTTAATATCATAGACACATGTATTCTTTGTTTCCCCTGTTATATGCCACATTTTGTAGCAATAGGATTGTGGCTCTCATACATTTAGTCTTGAATGAAGAAAAAAGCTTTGTTTAGCTTGAAATTTAATATAGTTCCACCTTATTGGTGTTCTTTGGGACACTCTTCATCTACCTAAAGACTATTGGCTCTTCAAAGAAACTTGGACAGCACCCCTTTTTTGGTGCACTTTTTTTCCGATACATGACCATTATGCACTTATGCTATTTATTGCTTGTATATTTTGGTTCACCTGAGGTTAATTGTATGTGTCCTCATCATTGTCTGTTTTATGTGTTTGTCTTTTAACAAATTTTTCAATAAAGATTATATACTTTTATATTGGCTGGTTCACTCACATCTTTATAGGTTCTTACTGCTTAAATGAGTGTAGCTATCTTTACTTTTTGGTCATTCAATTGGTTCTTTTGAGTTTACATTAGTTCACATAATCCTAGTGACTGTGCACACAACATTGCGAAACAAATGCAAAAGACATTATCTGGCCTATCAATCCAATGGAAACTCATAGGCAACACAGTCCATTAGACTAGGCAAATACATGTAGCCATACAAAGTTCATGGGCCTTGCCTCAGAGTCGAACCCACAAGCTCTTGGAGAACAAGCAAAGAGCCTACCACTAAACCAACACAGAGAAGTTGGAAACTGACTCTACATTAATTCACATAATCCTAGTGACTGCGCACACAACATGGCCAAACAAAAGCAAAAGACAGTACCTGGCCTATCAATCCAATGGAAACTCATAGGCAACACAGTCCATTGGACTAGGCAATAACATGCAGCCATACAAAGTCCATGGGCCTTGCCTCAAAGTCGAACTCACAACCTCTCGCAGCTCAAGCAAAGAGCTTACCACTACACCAACACAGAGAAATGTGAACCTGCCTCTACATTAATTCACATAATCCTAGTGGCTGCGCACACAACATGGCCAAACGAAAGCAAAAGTCCATACCTGGCCTATCAATCCAATGGAAACTCATAGGCAACACAGTCCATTGGACTAGGCAATTACATGCAGCCATAAAAAGTCCATGGGCCTTGCCTCAGAGTCAAACCCACAACTTCTCGCAGCCCAAGCAAAGATCCTACCAATACACCAACACAGAGAAGTGGAAAACAGATTCTACATTAATTCACATAATCCTAGTGACTGCGCACACAACATGGCCAAACGAAAGCAAAAGACAGTACCTGGCCTATCAATCCAATGGAAACTCAGAGGCAACCCCATCCATTGGACTAGGCAATTACATGCAGCCATACAGAGTCCATGGGCCTTGCCTCAGAGTCTATCCCACAACCTTTGGCAGAACAAACAAAGAGCCTACAACCACACCAACACAAAGAAGTAGGAAGCTGCATCTACATTAATTCACATAATCCTAGTGACTGCGCACACAACATGGCCAAACAGAAGCAAAAGACATTACCTGGCCTATCAAGCCAATGGAAACTCATAGGCAACACAGTCCATTAAACTAGGCAATTACATGCAGCCATACAAAGTCCATGGGCCTTACCTCAGAGTCAAACCCACAACCTCTCGCAGCCAAGCAAAGCGCCTTCCACTACACCAACACAGAGAAGTGGGAAACTGATTCTACATTAATTCACATAATCCTACCGACTTCGCACACAACATAACCAAACAAAAGACATTACCTGGCCTATCAGTCCAATGAAAACTCATAGGCAACACAGTACATTGGACTAGGCAATTACATGCAGCCATACAAAGTCTATGGGCTTTGCCTCAGAGTCAAACCCACATTTTCTCGCAGCCCAAGCAAAGAGCCTACCACTACACCAACACAGAGAAGTTGAAAACTGAGTTTACATTAGTTCACATAATCCTAGTGACTGCGCACACAACATGGCCAAACAAAAGCAAAAGGTAGTACCTGGCCTATCAATCCAATAGGAACTCATAGGTAACACAGTCAACTAAAATAGGCAATTACATGCAGCCATACAAACTCCATGGGCCTTGCCTCAAAGTCGACCCAACAACCTTTCGCAGCTTAAGCAAAGAGACTACCACTACACCAACACAGAGAAGTAGGTAAATGACTCTACATTAATTCACATAATCCTAGTGACTGCGCACACAACATGGCCAAACAAATGCAAAAGATATTATCTGGCCTATCAATCCAATGAAATCATAGGCAACATAGTCCATTAGACTAAGCAAAGTCATACAAAGTTAATGGGCCTTGCCTCAGAGTCGAACCCACAACCTCTTGGAGAACAAGCAAAGAGCCTACCACTAAACCAACACAGAGAAGTTGGAAACAGACTCTACATTAATTCACAGAATCCTAGTGACTGCGCACACAACATGGCCAAACAAAAGCAAAAGACAGTACCTGGCCTATCAATCCAATGGAAACTCAAAGCTAACACAGTACATTGGACTAGGCAATTACATGCAGCCATACAAAGTCCATGGGCCTTGCATTAGAGTCGAACCCACAACCTCTCGCAGCCCAAGCAAAGAGCCTACCACTACACCAACACAGAGAAGTGGGAAACTGATTCTACATTAATTCAAATAATCCTACTGACTGCGCACACAACATGGCCAAACAAAAGACAATACCTGGCCTATCAATTCAAAGGAAACTCATAGGCAACACAGTCCATTGGACTTGGCAATTACATGCAGCCATACAAAGTCCATGGGCTTTGCCTCAGAGTCAAACCCACAATTTCTCGCAGCCCAAGTTAATAGCCTACGATTACACCAACACAGAGAAGTTGGAAACTGAGTTTACATTAGTTCACATAATCCTAGTGACTGCGCACACAACATGGCCAAACAAAAGACAATACCTGGCCTATCAATTCAATGGAAACTCATAGGCAACACAGTCAATTGAACTAGGCAATTACATGCTGCCATACAAACTCCATGTGCTTTGCCTCAGAGTCGAACCCACAACCTCTCACAGCTTAAGCAAAGAGACTACAACTACACCAACACAGAGAAGTAGGTGAATGACTCTACATTAATTCACATAATCCTAGTGACTGCGAACACAACATGGCCAAACAAAAGCAAAAGACAGTACCTGGCCTATCAATCCAATTGAAACTCATAGGCAACATAGTCCATTGGACTAGGCAATAACATGCAGCCATACAAAGTCCATGGGCCTTGCCTCAAAGTCTAACTCACAACCTCTCGCAGCTCAAGCAAAGAGCCTACCACTACACCAACACAGAGAAATGTGAACCTGACTCTACATTAATTCACATAATCCTAGTGACTGCGAACACAACATGGCCAAACATAAGCAAAAGGCAGTACCTGGCCTATCAATCCAATGGGAACTCATACGCAACACAGTCAATTGAACTACGCAATTACATGCAGCCATACAAACTCCATGGGCCTTGCCTCAGAGTCGAACCCACAACCTCTCGCAGCTTAAGCAAAGAGCCTACCCCTAAACCAACACAGAGAAGTGGGAAACTGATTCTACATTAATTCACATAATCCTACCGACTGCGCACACAACACGGCCAAACAAAAGACAATACCTGGCCTATCAATTCAATGGAAACTCATAGGCAACACAGTCCATTGGACTAGGCAATTACATGCAGCCATACAAAGTCCATGGGCTTTGCCTAAAAGTCAAACCCACAACTTCTCGCAGCCCAAGCAAAGAGCCTACCACTACACCAACACAGAGAAGTTGGTAACTGAGTTTACATTAATTTACATAATCCTAGTGACTGCGCACACAACATGGCCAAACAAAAGCAAAAGACAGTACCTGGCCTATCAATCCAATGGAAAATCATAGGCAACACAGTCCATTGGACTAGACAATTACATGGAGACATACAAAGTTCATGGGCCTTTCCTCAGAGTCAAACCCACAACCTCTCGCAGCCAAGCAAAGAGCCTACCACTACACCAACACAGAGAAGTGGAAAACTGATTCTACATTAATTCACATAATCCTACCGACTGCGCACACAACATGGCCAAACAAAAGACAATACCTGGCCTATCAATCCAATGGAAACTCATAGGCAACACAGTCCATTAGACTAGGCAAATACATGCAGCCATATAAAGTTCATGGGCCTTGCCTCAGAGTCGAACCCACATCCTCTTGGAGAACAAGCAAAGAGCCTACCACTAATCCAACACAGAGAAGTTGGAAACTGACTCTACATTAATTCACATAATCCTAGTGACTGCGCACACAACATGGCCAAACAAAAGCAAAAGACATTACCTGGCCTATCAATCCAATGTAAACTCATAGGTAACACAGTACATTACTAGGATTATGTGAATTAATGTAGAGTCAGGTTCACATTTCTCTGTGTTGGTGTAGTGGTAGGCTCTTTGCTTGAGCTGCGAGAGGTTGTGAGTTAGACTTTGAGGCATGGCCCATGGACTTTGTATGGCTGCATGTTATTGCCTAGTCCAATGGACTATGTTGCCTATGAGTTTCAATTGGATTGATAGGCAAGGTACTGTCTTTTGCTTTTGTTTGGCCATGTTGTGTTCGCAGTCACTAGGATTATGTGAATTAATGTAGAGTCATTCACCTTCTTCTCTGTGTTGGTGTAGTGGTAGTCTCTTTGCTTAAACTGCGAGAGGTTGTGGGTTCGACTCTGAGGCAAAGCCCATGGAGTTTGTATGGCAGCATGTAATTGCCTAGTTCAATTGACTGTGTTGCCTATGAGTTTCCATTGAATTGATAGGCCAGGTATTGTCTTTTGTTTGGCCATGTTGTGTGCGCAGTCACTAGGATTATGTGAACTAATGTAAACTCAGTTTCCAACTTCTCTGTGTTGGTGTAATCGTAGGCTATTTCCTTGGGCTGCGAGAAATTGTGGGTTTGACTCTGAGGCAAAGCCCATGGACTTTGTATGGCTGCATGTAATTGCCAAGTCCAATGGACTGTGTTGCCTATGAGTTTCCTTTGAATTGATAGGCCAGGTATTGTCTTTTGTTTGGCCATGTTGTGTGCGCAGTCGGTAGGATTATTTGAATTAATGTAGAAACAGTTTCCCACTTCTCTGTGTTGGTGTAGTGGTAGGCTCTTTGCTTGGGCTGCGAGAGGTTGTGGGTTCGACTCTAATGCAAGGCCCATGGACTTTGTATGTCTCCATGTAATTGTCTAGTCCAATGGACTGTGTTGCCTATGAGTTTCCATTGGTTTGATAGGCCAGGTACTGTCTTTTGCTTTTGTTTGGCCATGTTATGTGCGCAGTCACTAGGATTATGTGAATTAATGAAGAATTGGTTTTCCACTTCTCTGTGTTGGTGTATTAGTAGGCTCTTTCCTTGGGCTACGAGAGGGTGTGGGTTCGACTCTGGGGCAAGGCCAATGGGCTTTGTATGGCTGCATGTAATTGCCTAGTCCAATGTACTGTGTTAGCTTTGAGTTTCCATTGGATTGATAGGCCAGGTGCTGTCTTTTGCTTTTGTTTTGCCATGTTGTGTGCGCAGTCACTAGGATTCTGTGAATTAATGTAGAGTTTGTTTCCAACTTCTCTGTGTTGGTTTAGTGGTAGGCTCTTTGCTTGTTCTCCAAGAGGTTGTGGGTTCGACTCTGAGGCAAGGCCCATTAACTTTGTATGGCTGCATATATTTGCTTAGTCTAATGGACTATGTTGCCTATGATTTCATTGGATTGATAGGCCAGATAATGTCTTTTGCATTTGTTTGGCCATGTTGGGTGCGCAGTCTCTAGGATTATGTGAATTAATGTAGAGTCCTTTACCTACTTCTCTGTGTTGGTGTAGTGGTAGTCTTTTTGCTTAAGCTGCGAAAGGTTGTTGGTTCGACTTTGAGGCAAGGCCCATGGAGTTTGTATGGATGCATGTAATTGCCTATTTCAGTTGACTGTGTTACCTATGAGTTCCTATTGGATTGATAGGCCAGGTACTACCTTTTGCTTTTGTTTGGCCATGTTGTGTGCGCAGTCACTAGGATTATGTGAACTAATGTAAACTCAGTTTTCAACTTCTCTGTGTTGGTGTAGTGGTAGGCTCTTTTCTTGGGCTGCGAGAAAATGTGGGTTTGACTCTGAGGCAAAGCCCATAGACTTTGTATGGCTGCATGTAATTGCCTAGTCCAATGGACTGTGTTGCCTATGAGTTTTCATTGGACTGATAGGCCAGGTATTGTCTTTTGCTTCTGTTTGGCCATGTTGTGTGCGCAGTCACTAGGATTATGTGAATTAATGTAGATGCAGCTTCCTACTTCTTTGTGTTGGTGTGGTTGTAGGCTCTTTGCTTGTTCTGCCAGAGGTTGTGGGATAGACTCTGAGGCAAGGCCCATGGACTCTGTATGGCTGCATGTAATTGCCTAGTCCAATGGATGGGGTTGCCTCTGAGTTTCCATTGGATTGATAGGCCAGGTACTGTCTTTTGCTTTTGTTTGGCCATGTTGTGTGCGCAGTCACTAGGATTATGTGAGTTAATGTAGAGTCGGTTTCACACTTCTCCGTGTTGCTGTAGTGGTAGGCTTTTTTCTTGGGCTGCGAGAGGTTGTGAGTTCGACTCTGAGGCAAGGCCCATGGACTTTTTATGGCTGCATGTAATTGCATAGTCCAATGGACTGTGTTACCTATGAGATTCCATTGGATTGATAGGCCAGGTGCCTTCTTTTGCTTTTGTTTGGCCATGTTTTGTGCGCAGTCACTAGGATTATGTGAATTAATGTTGAGTCAGTTTCCCACTTCTCTGTGTTGGTGTAGTGGTAGGCTCTTTGCTTGGGCTGGGAGAGGTTGTGAGTTCGACTCAAATGCAAGGCTCATGGACTTTGTATGGCTGCATCTAATTGCCTAGTCCAAAGGACTGTGTTGCCTATGAGTTTCCATTGGATTGATAGGCCAGGTATTGACTTTTGCTTTCGTTTGGCCATGTTGTGTGCGCAGTCACTAGGATTATGTGAATTAATATAGAGTCAGTTTCACATTTCTCTGTGTTGGTGTAGTGGTAGGCTCTTTGCTTGAGCTGCGAGAGGTTGTGGATTTGACTCTGAGGCAAGGCCCTTGGACTTTTTATGGCTGCATGTAATTGCCTAGTATAATGGACTGTGTTGCCTATGAGTTTCCATTGGATTGATAGGCCAGGTATTGACTTTTGCTTTCGTTTGGCCATGTTGTGTGCGCAGTCACTAGGTTTATGTGAATTAATGTAGAGTCAGGTTCACATTTCTCTGTGTTGGTGTAGTAGTAGGCTCTTTGCTTAAACTGCGAGAGGTTGTGAGTTCAACTTTGAGGCAAGGCCCATGGACATTGTATGGCTGCATGTTATTGCCTAGTCCAATGGACTATGTTGCTTATGAGCTTCAATTGGATTGATAGGCCAGATACTGTCTTTTGCTTTTGTTTGGCCATGTTGTGTGCGCAGTCACTAGGATTATGTGAATTAATGTAGAGTCATTCACCTACTTCTCTGTGTTGGTTTAGTGGTAGGCTCTTTGCTTGTTCTCCAAGAGGTTGTGGGTTCGACTCTGAGGCAAGGCCCATGAACTTTGTATGGCTGCATGTATTTGCCTAGTCTAATGGACTGTGTTGCCTATGAGTTTCCATTGGATTGATAGGCTAGATAATGTCTTTTGCATTTGTTTGGCCATGTTGTGTGCACAGTCACTAGGATTATGTGAACTAATGTAAACTCTGTTACCAACTTCTCTGTGTTGGTGTAGTGGTAGGCTCTTTGCTTGGGCTGCGAGAAATTGTGGGTTTGACTCTGAGGCAAAGCCCATGGACTTTGTATGGCTGCATGTAATTGTCTTGTCCAATGGACTGTGTTGCCTATGAGTTTCCACTGGTTTGATAGGCCAGGTAATGTCTTTTGCTTTTGTTTGGCCATGTTGTGTGCGCAGTCACTAGGAATATGTGAATTAATGTAGACGCAGCTTCCTACTTTTTTGTGTTGGTGTAGTTGTAAGCTCTTTGCTTGTTCTGCCAGAGGTTGTGGGTTTGACTCTGAGGCAAGGCCCATGGACTTTGTATGGCTGCATGTAATTGCCTAGTCCAATGGACTATGTTGTCTATGAGTTTCCATTGGATTGATAGGCCAGGGACTGTCTTTTGCTTTTGTTTGGCCATGTTGTGTGCGCAGTCACTAGGATTATGTGAATTTATGTTGAGTCAGTTTCGCTCTTCTCTGTGTTGGTGTAGTGGTAGGCTCTTTGCTTGGGCTGAGAGAGGTTGTGGGTTTGACTCTGAGACAAGGCCCATGGACTTTGTATGGCTGCATGTAATTGCCTAGTCCAATTGATTGCGTTGCCTATGAGTTTCCATTGGATTGATAGGCCAGGTACCGTCTTTTGCTTTTGTTTGGCCATGTTGTGTGCGCAGTCACTAGGATTATGTGAATTAATGTAGAATCTGTTTTCCACTTCTCTGTGTTGGTGTATTGGTAGGCTCTTTGCTTGGGCTATGAGAGGTTGTGGGTTTGACTCTGGGGCAAGGCCCATGGGCTTTGTATGGCTGCATGCAATTGCCTAGTCCAATGTACTGTGTTACCTATGAGTTTACATTGGATTGATAGGCCAGGTAATGTCTTTTGCTTTTGTTTGGCCATGTTGTGTGCGCAGTCACTAGGATTATGTGAATTAATGTAGAGTCAGTTTCCAACTTCTCTGTGTTGGTTTAGTGGTAGGCTCTTTGCTTGTTCTCCAAGAGGATGTGGGTTCGACTCTGAGGCAAGGCCCATGAACTTTGTATGGCTGCATGTATTTGACTAGTCTAATGGACTGTGTTGCCTATGAGTTTCCATTGGATTGATAGGCCAGGTATTGTCTTTTGTTTGGCCATGTTGTGTGCGCAGTCGGTAGGATTATGTGAATTAATGTAGAATCAGTTTCCCACTTCTCTGTGTTGGTGTAGTGGTAGGCTCTTTGCTTGGGCTGCGAGAAGTTGTGGGTTTGCCTTTTAGGCAAAGCCCATGGACTTTGTATGGCTGCATGTAATTGCCTAGTCCAATGGACTGTGTTGCCTATGAGTTTCCATTGAATTGATAGGCCAGGTATTGTCTTTTGTTTAGCCATGTTGTGTGCGCAGTCGGTAGGATTATGTGAATTAATGTAGAATCAGTTTCCCACTTCTCTGTGTTGGTGTAGTGGTAGGCTCTTTGCTTGGCTGCGAGAGGTTGAGGGTTTGACTCTGAGGCAAGGGCCATGGACTTTGTATGTCTCCATGTAATTTTCTAGTCCAATGGACTGTGTTGCCTATGAGTTTCCATTGGATTGATAAGCCAGGTACTGACTTTTGCTTTTGTTTGGCCATGTTGTGTGCGCAGTCGGTAGGATTATGTGAATTAATGTAGTACCAGTTTCCCACTTTTCTGTGTTGGTGTAGTAGTAGGCTCTTTGCTTGGCTGCGCGAGGTTGTGGGTTTGACTCTGAGGCAAGGCCCATGGACTTTGTATGTCTCCATGTAATTGTCTAGACCAATGGACTGTGTTGTCTATGAGTTTCCATTGGATTGATAGGCCAGGTACTGTCTTTTGCTTTTGTTTGGCCATGTTGTGTGCGCAGTCACTAGGATTATGTGAATTAATGTAGAGTCAGTTCCCAACTTCTCTGTGTTGGTTTAGGGGAAGGCTCTTTGCTTAAGCTGCGAGAGGTTGTGGGTTCGACTCTGAGGCAAGGCCCATGGAGTTTGTATGGCTGCATATAATTGCGTAGTTCAATTGACTGTGTTGCCTATGAGTTCCCATTGGATTGATAGGCCAGGTACTGCCTTTTGCTTTTGTTTGGCCATGTTGTGTGCGCAGTCACTAGGATTATGTGAATTAATGTAGAGTCTGGTTCACATTTCTCTGTGTTGGTGTAGTGGTAGGCTCTTTGCTTGAGCTGCGAGAGGTTGTGAGTTCGACTTTGAGGCAAGGCCCATGGACGTTGTATGGCTGCATATTATTGCCTAGTCCAATGGACTATGTTGCCTATGAGTTTTAATTGGAATGATAGGCCAGGTACTGTCTTTTGCTTTTGTTTGGCCATGTTGTGTGCGCAGTCACTAGGATTATGTGAATTAATGTAGAGTCAGTTTCACATTTCTCTGTGTTGGTGTAGTGGTAGGATCTTTGCTTGGGCTGCGAGAAGTTGTGGGTTTGACTCTGAGGCAAGGCCCATGGACTTTTTATGGCTGCATGTAATTGCCTAGTCCAATGGACTGTGTTGCCTATGAGTTTCCATTGGATTGATAGGCCAGGTATGGACTTTTGCTTTCGTTTGGCCATGTTGTGTGCGCAGTCACTAGGATTATGTGAATTAATGTAGAGGCAGGTTCACATTTCTCTGTGTTGGTGTAGTGGTAGGCTCTTTGCTTGAGCTGCGAGAGGTTGTGAGTTCGACTTTGAGGCAAGGCCCATGGACTTTGTATGGCTGCATGTTATTGCCTAGTCCAATGGACTGTGTTGCCTATGAGTTTCCATTGGATTGATAAGCCAGGTACTGTCTTTTGCTTTTGTTTAGCCATGTTGTGTGCGCAGTCGGTAGGATTATGTGAATTAATGTAGAATCAGTTTCCCACTTCTCTGTATTGGTGTAGTGGTAGGCTCTTTGCTTGGCTGCGAGAGGTTGTGGGTTTGACTCTGAAGCAAGGCCCATGGACTTTGTATGTCTCCATGTAATTGTCTAGTCCAATGGACTGTGTTGCCTATGAGTTTCCATTGGATTGATAGGCCAGGTACTGTCTTTTGCTTTTGTTTGGCCATGTTGTGTGCGCAGTAACTAGGATTATGTGAATTAATGTAGAGTCAGTTTCCAACTTCTCTGTGTTGATTTAGTGGTAGGCTCTTTGCTTGTTCTCCAAGAGGTTGTGGGTTCGACTCTGAGGCAAGGCCCATGAACTTTATATGGCTGCATGTATTTGACTAGTCTAATGGACTGTGTTGCCTATGAGTTTCCATTGGATTGATAGGCCAGATAATGTCTTTTGCATTTGTTTCGCAATGTTGTGTGCACAGTCACTAGGATTATGTGAACTAATGTAAACTCAGTTTCCATCTTGTCTGTGTTGGTGTAGTGGTAGGCTCTTTGCTTGGGCTGTGACAAATTGTGGGTTTGACTCAGAGGCAAAGCCCATGGACTTTGTATGGCTGCATGTAATTGTTTAGTCCAATGGACTGTGTTGCCTATGAGTTTCCATTGGCTTGATAGGCCAGGTAATGTCTTTTGCTTTTGTTTGGCCATGTTGTGTGCGCAGTCTCTAGGAATATGTGAATTAATGTAGACGCACCTTCCTACTTTTTTGTGTTGGTGTAGTTTTAAGCTCTTTGCTTGTTCTGCCAGAGGTTGTGGGTTTGACTCTGAGGCAAGGCCCATGGACTTTGTATGGCTGCATGTAATTGCCTAGTCCAATGGACTATGTTGTATATGAGTTTCCATTGGATTGATAGGCCAGGGACTGTCTTTTGCTTTTGTTTGGCCATGTTGTGTGTGCAGTCACTAGGATTATGTGAATTTATGTTGAGTCAGTTTCGCTCTTCTCTGTGTTGGTTTAGTGGTAGGCTCTTTGCTTGGGCTACAAGAGGTTGTGGGTTCGACTCTGAGGCAAGGCCCATGGACTTTGTATGTCTGCATGTAATTGCCTAGTCCAATTGATTGCTTTGCCTATGAGTTTCTATTGGATTGATAGGCCAGGTACTGTCTTTTGCTTTTGTTTGGCCATGTTGTGTGCGCAGTCACTAGGATTATGTGAATTAATGTAGAATCAGTTTTTCACTTCTCTGTGTTGGTGTATTGGTAGGCTCTTTGCTTGGGCTACGAGAGGTTGTGGGTTCGACTCTGGGGCAAGGCCCATGGGCTTTGTATGGCTGCATTTAATTGCCTAGTCTAATGTACTGTGTTACCTATGAGTTTCCATTGGATTGATAGGCCAGGTACTGTCTTTTGCTTTTGTTTGGCCATGTTGTGTGCGCAGTCACTAGGATTATGTGAATTAATGTAGAGTCGGTTTCCAACTTCTCTGTGTTGGTTTAGTGGTAGGCTCTTTGCTTGTTCTTCAAGAAGTTGTGGGTTCGACTCTGAGGCAAGGCCCATGAACTTTGTATGGCTGCATGTATTTGCCTAGTCTAATGGACTGTGTTGCCTATGAGTTTCCATTGGATTGATAGGCCAGGTATTGTCTTTTGTTTGGCCATGTTGTGTGCGCAGTCGGTAGGATTATGTGAATTAATGTAGAATCAGTTTCCCACTTATCTGTGTTGGTGTAGTGGTAGGCTCTTTGCTTGGCTGCGAGAGGTTGTGGGTTTGACTTTGAGGCAAGGCCCATGGACTTTGTATGTCTCCATGTAATTGTCTACTTCAATGGACTGTGTTGCCTTTGAGTTTCCATTGGCTTGATAGGCCAGGTAATGTCTTTTGCTTTTGTTTGGCCATGTTGTGTGCACATTCACTAGGATTATGTGAATTAATGTGGACGCAACTTCCTACTTCTTTGTGTTGGTGTAGTTGTAGGCTCTTTGCTTGTTCTGCCAGAGGTTGTGGGTTTGACTCTGAGGCAAGGCCCATGGACTTTGTGAGGCTGCATGTAATTGCCTATTCCAATGGGCTTTGTTGTCTATGAGTTTCCATTGGATTGATAGGCAAGGGACTGTCTTTAGCTTTTGTTTGGCCATGTTGTGTGCGCAGTCACTAGGATTATGTGAATTTATGTTGAGTCAGTTTCGCACTTCTCTGTGTTGGTGTAGTGGTAGGCTCTTTGCTTGGGCTGTAAGAGGTTGTGGGTTTGACTCTGAGGCAAGGCCCATGGACTTTGTATGGCTGCATGTAATTGCCTAGTCCAATGGATTGATAGGCCAGGTACTGTCTTTTGTTTTCGTTTGGCCATGTTTTGTGCGCAGTCACTAGGATTATGTGAGTTAATGTAGAGACAGTTTCACACTTCTCTGTGTTGCTGAAGTGGTAGGCTTTTTTGTTGGGCTGCGAGAGGTTGTGAGTTCGACTCTGAGGCAAGGCCCATGGACTTTGTATGGCTGCATGTAATTGCATAGTCCAATGGACTGCGTTACCTATGAGTTTCCATTGGATTGATAGGCCAGGTGCTTTCTTTTGCTTTTGTTTGGCCATGTTGTGTGCGCAGTCACTAGGAATATGTGAATTAATGTAGAGTCAGTTTCACATTTCTCTTTGTTGGTGTAGTGGTAGGCTCTTTGCTTGGGCTTTGAGAGGTTGTGGGTTTGACTCTGAGGCAAGGCCCATGGACTTTTTATGGCTGCATGTAATTGCCTAGTCCAATGGACTTTGTTGCCTATGAGTTTCCATTGGATTGATAGGCCAGGTATTGACTTTTGCTTTCGTTTGGCCATGTTGTGTGCGCAGTCACTAGGATTATGTGAATTAATGTAGAGTCAGTTTCACATTTCTCTGTGTTGGTGTAGTGGTAGGCTCTTTGCTTGGGCTGCGAGAGGTTGTGGGTTTGACTCTGAGGCAAGGCCCATGGACTTTTTATGGCTGCATGTAATTGCCTAGTCCAATGGACTGTGTTGCCTATGAGTTTCCATTGGATTGATAGGCCAGGTACTGTCTTTTGTTTTCGTTTGGCCATGTTGTGTGCGCACTCACTAGGATTATGTGAATTAATGTAGAGGCAGGTTCACATTTCTATGTGTTGGTGTAGTGGTAGGCTCTTTGCTTGAGCTGCGAGAGGTTGTGGGTTTGACTCTGAGGCAAGGCCCATGGACTTTTTATGGCTGCATGTTATTGCCTAGTCCAATGGACTGTGTTGCCTATGAGTTTCCATTGGATTGATAAGCCAGGTACTGTCTTTTGCTTTTGTTTAGCCATGTTGTGTGCGCAGTCGGTAGGATTATGTGAATTAATGTAGAATCAGTTTCCAACTTCTCTGTGTTGGTTTAGTGGTAGGCTCTTTGCTTGTTCTCCAAGAGGTTGTGGGTTCGACTCTGAGGCAAGGCCCATGAACTTTGTATGGCTGCATGTATTTGCCTAGTCTAATGGACTGTGTTGCCTATGAGTTTCCATTGGATTGATAGGCCAGATAATGTCTTTTGCATTTGTTTCGCCATGTTGTGTGCACAGTCACTAGGATTATGTGAACTAATGTAAACTCAGTTTCCAACTTGTCTGTGTTGTTGTAGTGGTAGGCTCTTTGCTTGGGATGCGAGAAATTGTGGGTTTGACTCTGAGGCAAAGCCCATGGACTTTGTATGGCTGCATGTAATTGTTTAGTCCAATGGACTGTGTTGCCTATGAGTTTCCATTGGCTTGATAGGCCAGGTAATGTCTTTTGCTTTTGTTTGGCCATGTTGTGTGCGCAGTCGCTAGGAATATGTAAATTAATGTAGACGCAGCTTCCTACTTTTTTGTGTTGGTGTAGTTGTAAGCTCTTTGCTTGTTCTGCCAGAGGTTGTGGGTTTGACTCTGAGGCAAGGCCCATGGACTTTGTATGGCTGCATGTAATTGCCTAGTCCAATGGACTATGTTGTATATGAGTTTCCATTGGATTGATAGGCCAGGGACTGTCTTTTGCTTTTGTTTGGCCATGTTGTGTGCACAGTCACTAGGATTATGTGAACTAATGTAAACTCTGTACCAACTTCTCTGTGTTGGTGTAGTGGTAGGCTCTTTGCTTGGGCTACAAGAGGTTGTGGGTTCGACTCTGAGGCAAGGCCCATGGACTTTGTATGGCTGCATGTAATTGCCTAGTCCAATTGATTGCTTTGCCTATGAGTTTCTATTGGATTTATAGGCCAGGTAATGTCTTTTGCTTTTGTTTGGCCATGTTGTGTGCGCAGTCGGTAGGATTATGTGAATTAATGTAGAATCAGTTTCCCACTTCTCTGTGTTGGTGTAGTGGTAGGCTCTTTGCTTGGCTGCGAGAGGTTGTGGGTTTGACTCTGAGGCAAGGCCCATGGACTTTGTATGTCTCCATGTAATTGTCTAGTCCAATGGACTGTGTTGCCTATGAGTTTCTATTGGATTTATAGGCCAGGTACTGTCTTTTGCTTTTGTTTGGCCATGTTGTGTGCGCAGTCACTAGGATTATGTGAATTAATGTAGAGTCAGGTTCACATTTCTCTGTGTTGGTGTAGTTGTAGGCTCTTTGCTAGAGCTGCGAGAGGTTGTGAGTTCAACTTTGAGGCAAGGCCCATGGACTTTGTATGGCTGCATGTTATTGCCTAGTCCAATGGACTATGTTACCTATGAGTTTCAATTGGAATGATAGGCCAGGTACTGTCTTTTTCTTTTGTTTGGCCATGTTGTGTGCGCAGTCACTAGGATTATGTGAATTAATGTAGAGTCAGTTTCACACTTCTCTGTGTTGATGTAGTGGTAGGCTTTTTTCTTGGGCTGCGAGAGGTTGTGAGTTCGACTCTGAGGCAAGGCCCATGGACTTTGTATGGCTGCATGTAATTGCCTAGTCCAATGGACTATGTTGTCTATGAGTTTCCATTGGATTGATAGGCCAGTGACTGTCTATTGCTTTTGTTTGGCCATGTTGTGTGCGCAGTCACTAGGATTATGTGAATTTATGTTGAGTCAATTTCGCACTTCTCTGTGTTGGTGTAGTGGTAGGCTCTTTGCTTGGGCTTTGAGAGGTAGTGGTTTTGACTCTGAGGCAAGGCCCATGGACTTTGTATGGCTGCATGTTATTGCCTAGTCCAAAGGATTGCGTTGCCTATGAGTTTCCATTGGATTAATAGGCCAGGTATTGTCTTTTGCTTTTGTTTGGCCATGTTGTGTGCGCAGTCACTAGGATTATGTGAATTAATGTAGAGTCATTCACCTAATTCTCTGTGTTGGTGTAGTGGTAGTCTCTTTGCTTAAGCTGCGAGAGGTTGTGGGTTCGACTCTGAGGCAAGGCCCATGGAGTTTGTATGGCTGCATGTAATCGCCTAGTTCAATTGACTGTGTTGCCTATGAGTTCCCATCGGATTGATAGGCCAGGTACTGTCTTTTGCTTTTGTTTGGCCATGTTGTGTGCGCAGTCACTAGGATTATGTGAACTAATGTAAACTCAGATTCCAACTTCTCTGTGTTGGTGTAGTGGTAGGCTCTTTGCTTGGGCTGCGAGAAATTGTGGGTTCGACTCTGAGGCAAGGCCCATGGAGTTTGTATGGCTGCATGTAATCGCCTAGTTCAATTGACTGTGTTGCCTATGAGTTTCCATTGGCTTGATAGGCTAGGTAATGTCTTCTGCTTTTGTTTGGCCATGTTGTGTGCGCAGTCACTAGGATTATGTGAATTAATGTAGACGCAGCTTCCTACTTCTTTGTGTTTTTGTAGTTGTAGGCTCTTTGCTTGTTCTGCCAGAGGTTGTGGGTTTGACTCTGAGGCAAGGCCCATGGACTTTGTATGGCTGCATGTAATTGCCTAGTCCAATGGACTATGTTGCCTATGAGTTTCCATTGGATTGATAGGCCAGGTACTGCCTTTTGCTTTTGTTTGACCATGTTGTGTGCGCAGTCACTAGGGTTATGGGAATTAATGTAGAGTCAGTTTCCCACTTCTCTGTGTTGGTGTAGTGGTAGGCTCTTTGCTTGGGCTGCGAGAGGTTGTGGGTTCGACTCTAATGCAAGGCTCATGGACTTTGAATGGCTGCATGTAATTGCTTAGTCCAATGGACTGTGTTGCCTATGAGTTTCTATTGGATTGATAGGCCAGTTACTGTCTTTTGTTTTCGTTTGGCCATGTTGTGTGCGCAGTCACTAGGATTATGTGAAATAATGTAGAGTCAGGTTTACATTTCTCTGTGTTGGTGTAGTGGTAGGCTCTTTGCTTGAGCTGCGAGAGGTTGTGAGTTCGACTTTGAGGCAAGGCCCATGGACTTTGTATGGCTGCATGTAATTGCCTAGTCCAATTGATTGCTTTGCCTATGAGTTTCTATTGGATTGATAGGCCAGGTACTGTCTTTTTCTTTTGTTTGGCAATGTTGTGTGCGCAGTCACTAGGATTATGTGAATTAATGTAGAGTCATTCACCTACTTCTCTGTGTTGGTGTAGTTGTAGTCTCTTTGCTTAAGCTGCAAGAGGTTGTGGGTTCGACTCTGAGGCAAGGCCCCTGGAGTTTGTATGGCTGCATGTAATTGCCTATTTCAATTAACTGTTTTGCCTATGAGTTCCCATTGGATTGATAGGCCAGGTACTGTCTTTTGCTTTTGTTTGGCCATGTTGTGTGCGCAGTCACTAGGATTATGTGAACTAATGTAAACTCAGTTTCCAACTTCTCTGTCTTGGTGTAGTGGTAGGCTCTTTGCTTGGGCTGCGAGAAATTGTGGGTTTGACTCTGAGGCAAAGCCCATGGACTTTATATGGCTGCGTGTAATTGCCTAGTCCAATGGACTGTGTTGCCTATGAGCTTCCATTGGATTGATTGGCCAGGTATTATCTTTTGTTTGGCCATGTTGTGTGCGCAGTCACTAGGATTATGTGAATTAATGTAGACGCAGCTTCCTACTTCTTTGTGTTGGTGAAGTTGTAGGCTCTTTGCTTGTTCTGCCAGAGATTGTGGGTATGACTCTGAGGCAAGGCCCATGGACTTTGTATGGCTGCATGTAATTGCGTAGTCCATTGGACTATGTTGTCTATGAGTTTCCATTGGATTGATAGGCCAGGGACTGTCTTTTGTTTTCGTTTGGTCATGTTGTGTGCGCAGTCACTAGGATTATGTGAATTAATGTAGAGTCATTCTCTTCTCTGTGTTGGTGTAGTGGTAGGCTCTTTCCTTGGGTTACAAGAAGTTGTGGGTTTGACTTTGAGGCAAAGCCCATGGACTTTGTATGGTTGAATGTAATTGCCTAGTCCAATGGACTGTGTTGCCTATGAGTTTTCATTGAATGAATAGGCCAGGTATTGTCTTTTGTTTGGCCATGTTGTGTGCGCAGTCGGTAGGATTATGTGAATTAATGTAGAATCAGTTTCCCACTTCTCTGTGTTAGTGTAGTGGTAGGCTTTTTGCTTGGCTGCGAGAAGTTGTGGGTTTGACTCTGAGGCAAGGCCCATGGACTTTGTATGTCTCCATGTAATTGTCTAGTCCAATGGACTGTGTTGCCTATGAGTTTCCATTGGATTGATAGGCCAGGTACTGTCTTTTGCTTTTGTTTGGCCATGTTGTGTGCGCAGTCACTAGGATTATGTGAATTAATGTAGAAATGGTTTTCCACTTCTCTGTGTTGGTGTATTGGTAGGCTCTTTGCCTTGGCTATGAGAGGTTGTGGGTTTGACTCTGGGGCAAGGCCCATGGGCTTTGTATGGCTGCATGTAATTGCCTAGTCCAATGTACTGTGTTACCTATGAGTTTCCGTTGGATTGATAGGCCACGTACTGTCTTTTGCTTTTGTTTGGCCATGTTGTGTGCGCAGTCACTAGGATTATGTTAATTAATGTAGAGTCGGTTTCCAACTTCTCTGAGTTGGTTTAGTGGTAGGCTCTTTGCTTGTTCTCCAAGAGGTTGTGGGTTCGACTCTGAGGCAATGCCCATGAACTTTACATGGCTGCATGTAAGTGCCTAGTCTAATGGACTGTGTTGCCTATGAGTTTCCATTGGATTGATAGGCCAGATAATGTCTTTTGCATTTGTTTGGCCATGTTGTGTGCGTAGTCACTAGGATTATGTGAATTAATGTAGAGTCATTCACCTACTTCTCTGTGTTGGTGTAGTGGTAGGCTCTTTACCCTGGCTACGAGAGTTTGTGGGTTCGACTCTGGGGCAAGACCCATGGGCTTTGTATGGCTGCATGTAATTGCCTAGTCCAATGTACTGTGTTACCTATGAGTTTCCATTGGATTGATAGGCTAGGTACTGTCTTTTGCTTTTGTTTGGCCATGTTGTGTGCGCAGTCACTAGGATTATGTTAATTAATGTAGAGTTGGTTTCCAACTTCACTGAGTTGGTTTAGTGGTAGGCTCTTTGCTTGTTCTCCAAGAGGTTGTGGGTTCGACTCTGAGGCAAGGCCCATGAACTTTGTTTGGCTGCATGTAATTGCCTAGTCTAATGGACTGTGTTGCCTATGAGTTTCCATTTGATTGAATGGCCAGGTACTGTCTTTTGTTTTCGTTTGGCCATGTTGTGTGCGCAGTCACTAGGATTATGTGAATTAATGCTATTGGATTTTTCAAGTCAGTATTCACACAGCAGTTTCTGCTATTTCATGTATTCCCCTTACATAGTCACTGGTGTGCATACCTTATCTCCCCATAGTGATGTTTTTTTAGGTTTTTGCACCCAGTTCGGACTTAGAATGGTGTTCCAAACGTTATTCCTATTTGTTAGTATTTTTTCGTTTGTGAACCCTCCCCAACCACACCTATTGCCAATCCATATCATACGCATAAATAGCCTGGGTCTCAGCTTCCCATACACGGTAGGTTTTTTAACTGCATGAGAGGACACACACAAGCTAGGGACCCCAACGTAGAGAAATACTTTGGCGTAGTGTTGGGGCTCTATTGCATTGATCAATTCAGTAGCTAAATTTCTCTTGATTCATATGTTCATGGCAGTAATGCAGATTCCATTTTTCACATATTCACTCTTGCATATAGCTATTGAATTTTTCAAGTCAGTATTCACACAGCAGTTTCTGCTATTTCATGTATTCCCCTTACATAGTCACTGGTGTGCATACCTTATCTCCCCATAGTGCCTGGGATCTGACCCAGACACTAGCAGTTTTGCACTCCTACCCAAAACTGGGCTGTTCCCTGAACTCACTACCTCCACGGTTCAACTCTTAACTGAACTTCAACTAACTAACTGGTTTTCCCACCTCCAGGCCTGTGAACTCCTTGGTGGGTGGGGCCAACCGCCTGGCACCGCCCCACCTGGTGTGGACATCAGCCCCTGGAGGGAGGCAACAACGGTTTTGTGTCTGACTAGTGTAACTATCCGGGAAAGGGGGTGTGTGTGTGTGTTATGTCTGTGACTAACTGGCTAGTCCAGGGCGTCACACTTGCACCCCCTTCTTGTGATGTGAAGGTGTGTAGTCAGTGCCTACGTGTAATTCCTGACACCACTCCTCTGGCTGACTTGGTGAGCTGTCACTGACTGGGTGGGGTGCAGTAATGGTGGATGCTGCTGCTGCTTGGATAGCATGTGTATCTACTGTGAACAGCTTATCAATGGTGGCAAATCGGGGCAGCTTAACCTCTTGCTCTCCGCAGTTCAACACTCTCACGCGCACTCTTCCCTTCCGTATTAATGAATAAAACTGTGATATAAATAGTATATAGATACCCCACAAATGCAGATAAAGGTAGGTTATGGGAAAAGGGAGAAGAGGGAAACAGGAAAATAGTGTAATAAAGTATACCTTCCAGGGGGGAGAGGAAATGGCAGCACAGCCAGTGGAGGTGAAGCAAGGGGAAGCCTGCAACTAAATTGTTGAGAGCATTATCACATGGTGACTGAGCCTGATTGTAACGGGAGCATAGAGGTGCCGATCCTGTCTTACCTGCGTTGGTGTAGAAGTGGGTTTCCAGTGGTGGAGTCAGCTGTGTGCAGTGGTGGCTGTGGGTTCTTTTATGTGCGACCGTAGTAATAGCTGCGCCCACTTCCTGTATGGGAGTGGAATGCAGTGAGGCTAATGGAACGCACGTCCACGTGCCGCGCCCCTGAAGGTAATACCGATCATTGAATACAAAAAAATTTCTCATACTACTGTATGGGGGTCCCTATATTTAATATGATATCCAAGCCACAGCATCCACCGTTACTTCACCACACCCATTCAGTGACAGCTCACCAAGTCAACCAGAGGAGTGGTGTAAGGAATTACACGTAGGCACTGACTCCACACCTTCACATCACAAGAAGCGGGTCCACAGGGTAGTGCAAGAATACGAGCAAGTCTTCAGCAAACATCCGCTAGACTTTGGGAGAATAAAAGGGGTCCATATTCATGGTTTAAGAACTTGGGTTCTAACGTGCCCAGAGTATGCTCCACTCTATGCTCCCTTTACAATCAGGCTCAGTCACCATGTGATAACGCTCTCAACTCTTTAGTTGCAGGCTTCCTTTTGCTTCACCTCCACTGGCTGTGCTGCCATTTCCTCTCACCCCCAGAAGGTATACTTTATTACACTATTTTCCTCTTTCCCTGTTCCCCCTTTTCCCATAACCTACCTTTATTTACAATTGTGGGGTATCTATATGATATTTACATCATAGTTTTATTCATTAGTGCGGAAGGGAAGAGTGCCCGTGAGAGTGTTAAACTGCGGAGAGCAGGAGGTTAAGCTGCCCCGACTTGCCACCATTGATAAGCTGTTCACAGTAGATACACATGCTATCCAAGTAGCAGCATCCACTATTACTGCACCCCACCCAGTCAGTGACTGCTCACCAAGTCAGCCAGAGGAGTGGTGTAAGGAATTACACGTAGGCACTGACTCCACACCTTCACATCACAAGAAGCGGGTCCACAGGGTAGTGCAAGAATACGAGCGAGCAAGTCTTCAGCAAACATCCGCTAGATTTTGGGGGAATAAAAGGGGTCCAACACTACATCCCCACAGGTGCACACCCACCCATCAAAGAGAGCTATAAGCCAATACCACCTTCACATTACCAGTGTACCAAGGACATGTTGAGCAACATGAAGGCGGCTGGGGTTATCCGTGACAGTTGTAGCCTTTGGGCAGCTCCGTTGGTCCTGTTAAAGAAGAAGGACAGCACCACTCCCCCGTATTGAGGAATCGCTAGCTGCATTGAGAACTGCAAATTATTTTTCTACCCTTGATCTCACTAGTCACTATTGGCTAGTGTCCGTTGCTGAGGCAGACCGGGGGAAGACCGCCTTTGCCACCCCTATGGCGCTGGAGGTCGGCAGACTGTTGTTCAAAAGCAGTGTCTGACGAACAAATTTGCTTCATCCTGAGGAACTGGCCAGTCGGTACGGCCCGGATGGTGGAGGGGGTATGAGCAGAAGAAGCATGCAGCAGTGCGTTGACTGATGTTTCCTTCCTATGGACGTCGGTCTGAACAATTCGCTCAGAACCGAATGAAATTTTAATATCCAGGAAGTCAACGCAACTGCTGCTATGCTTATGCGTCAATCTGATGTTAAAGGTGTTGTTATTAAGTTCCTCCATAAATGTCTCGAGCTGCTCCACAGTGCCCTGCCAAAAAATCAAAATATCATCAATATACCTTAGCCAGCACTGCACATGGGCGCCAGCCCCTGCACCTCCGTCACCAAAAACCAACCAATCCCAGTACCTCTGCCTTCTATCTAGGTGCCTTGAGTTATGTCCTGTAAACTGTCACAGCGACCCAGACACACATGTGTAGTAGGGGAATATCCCTGCTGAGATGCCAGTGCTAGAGCACTCGTTTGCTGTGGAGTTGAACGCTATGTGAGCAGTTCTTACCTTCAATGAGCAGAAGTCTCTTTTTTCAGATTTCAATATCTCTGTGGGTATCTGGCAGAAATATGGAATACTCTTTACTGCTAAGACCCTGTACACCACTCCCACTAAAGGGGGCTTTACACGCTGCGACATCGCTAATGCGGAGTCGTTGGGGTCACGGAATTTGTGACGCACATCCGGCCGCATTAGCGATGTTGCTGCGTGTGACACCGATGAGCGATTTTGCATCGTTGCAAAAACGTGCAAAATCGCTCATCGGTGACATGGGTCTCCATTCTCGATTATCGTTACTGCAGCAGTAACGATGTAGTTCGTCGCTCCTGCGGCAGCACACATCACTCCGTGTGACACCGCAGAAACGAGGAACCTCTCCTTACCTGCCTCCCAGCCGCTATGAGGAAGGAAGGAGGTGGGCGGGATGTTCCGGCCACTCATCTCCGCCCCTCCGCTGCTATTGGGCGGTCGCTCAGTGACGTCGCTGTGACGCCGCACGGACCGCCCCCTTAGAAAGGAGGCGGTTCGCCGGTCACAGCGACGTCGCCGGTCAGGTAAGTATGTGTGACGGGTCTGGTCGGTGTTGTGCGGCATGGGCAGCGATTTGCCCGTGTCGCGCAACAGATGGGGCGGGTACCCACACTAGCGATATCGGGACCGATATCGCAGTGTGTAAAGTAGCCTTTAGTCACATGACCAAGACTGTATCTGTGTCCCTACAACACACTTGAGACAAATGTGTGTGTGAGCCTGCATTGTGGGGTATATATAATATATTATAGAGCTGGGAAGGATCATTCTAAGCAGTGAGCTGTTCCAGTATTTGTAGGAAAATACCCAGTAGAAGCATCAAACACAGCACCAATACCTCCCATCAGTATCCCACCACAGTGCCATGTAACCCATGCCCTACACTCCCATCTACACCAATACTATACAGGCACAAACTAGTATATCTGACTAAAAGTCCCCAAAATATGAAGAACGGCCTATAGTTGAGTGTGGATATAAAATCTATGTGAGCAGAGCTAGAATAGAAATCACTGATCGCATTGAAGTCATTCTGACCATAAATCACCATGATATCAAGGTGAGGAGTTGTGTGTTACTGCTGGGAGGAAAGGGTTAACAGTGGAATATTAAGGTGCATTTCTGTGTGCAGTGTTACTAGTCAATGTAACAATTCAATATGAGCTGCTCTTGGTGCCGGGGGAGGGAGATGCTCTCCTGAGCAAGATAGATGGGGAATGAACATGATATCTATATAGTGTAAGGCAGGGGGTCTCAAACTCGGCTGGGTGTATGGGCCGCACAGAGGAAAAAAATAATTTGGGGGGCTGCATTCTTTGCAGGACAAAGTGACATTTTTATTGGTACCATATATATATATTTTTTTCACACACCTTTGGATGACTGATTTTCAACATTTTTCACTTGTTTATTATAACAAATGTGCACATTCTTTGGTTAAATCTAAAAAAAAAAAATTTGATGTTAAAAAAAAGTCATGCCTTATTTTGTTTTTTTTTACATTTTATCCCTTTCTTTTAACTAATAGTGTTACAATTATGACGCTAGCGTTTTGTGAAGGGAATGCTTTGCCTACTTCCGTGACTATGGCCTTCCGGAACTGCTGCATTTTGGCTGACCTCTCCGCCTCGGGAATAAGAGACATAAAGTTCTCCTTGTAGCGTGGGTCTAACAGTGTTACCAACCAGTAATGATTGTCGGCCAAGATGTTCTTAACGCGAGGGTCACGAGACAGGCAGCTTACCATAAAGTCATCCATGTGCGCCAGACTCTTAACAGCCATCACTTCAGTATCCAGACCAACACGATGACTGAACATGCTGTCCTCCTCCTTCTCCTCCTCCTCCTCCTCCTCCTCCTCATCATCTACCCTGTCCTCTGGCCAGCCACGCTGAACTGAGCATATGATTGGTATGCATGTCATATCCTCAATTTGGCCGGAGAGTTGCTCCATGTCTTCATCCTCCTCCTCGTCATAGTCCTCCACTGCACGTTGTGATGAGACGAGGCTGGACTGTGTGTTATCACCCACACCCACTACTGTTTCTTGCTCCAACTCATCGTGTTCCGCCTGCAATGCATCATGTTTGGTTTTGAGCAGAGACCGTTTTAGAAGGCAGAGAAGCGGTATGGTGACGCTAATAATGGCGTCATCGCCGCTCACCATCTTGGTGGAGTCCTCAAAGTTTTGGAGGATGGTACATAGGTCGGACATCCATCTCCACTCCTCAGGTGTTATGTGTGGAGTTTGACCCATTTCCCGACGGCTTAGGTGATGCAGGTACTCAACAACTGCCCTCTTCTGCTCACATATCCTGATCAACATGTGCAGAGTTGAATTCCAACGCGTGGGGACATCACACACCAGTCTGTGAGCCGGAAGATGCAAACGACGCTGAAAGCCGGCAAGGCCGGCTGAAGCAGTAGGTGACTTTCGAAAATGTGCAGACAGGCAGCGAACTTTTACCAGCAGATCAGACAGCTCTGGGTATGACTTTAGAAACCGCTGAACCACGAGGTTGAGCACATGGGCCATGCATGGAACATGTGTCAGCTGGCCTCGCCTCAAAGCCGCCACCAGGTTCCGGCCATTGTCACACACAACCTTTCCTGGCTTTAGGTTCAGAGGTGTGAGCCAGTGATCTGCATGCTGTTTTAGAGCTGTCCACACCTCTTCTGCATTGTGGGGTTTGTCACCTATGCAGATTAGCTGCAGCACAGTCTGTTGCCGCTTCACCGAGGCAGTGCTGCAGTGCTTCCAGCTTGGGACTGGTGTGGAGGGTAAAGTGGATGAGGATGCGCAGGAGGAGGAGGAGGCTGAAGAGCATGACATTCCGGAGCTGTAGAGTGTGGGTGAAACCCTGACTGAGGTAGGGCCTGCAAACCTTGGTGTGGGAAGGACTTGTTCCGTTCCTCGCTCAAACTGGGTCCCAGCTGGGCTGGGCTGGGTCCCTACCCGGCTGGGTAGGGCGTTGTGGGGGGTTTGTCTATCTCCGTTTGAGGTGAGTTTGTTTAAGTTAGCCTTTCTTTGGCGTTTTTTGGAGCCCTGCGGGTTGGGGAGTTGGTATCGCCCAGTAAGGCGTTCCCCGGGGGCTTGGATTGGGGTGACATTATGTCAGTGGAAAACGGAGTTGAATTTTGGATTAGGAAATCGAAAACTGATCAGAGAGGTGTGGGTAGACTAGTCCGTTTGGGGATGGTTGTGGCATCTGATATGTGCCCGTTCAAGTGTCTCGGGAATTTTCAACAGATCCGTCCGAAGGTGGATGGCCCCTTATTATGTCACGAGGATGGGTCCTTTTTATCGAGATACCAATTTGTGAGTGTTTTTAGGGCATGTTTGAAGTCGTTGGGGTTAGATCCGAAGTCTTTCGGATTGGGGCAGCGACGGAGGCCTCTATATGCGGCCTACCGGAGGAGACAGTTAAGCAGATTGGTAGGTGGAAGTCGCAGCGCTTTAAGTCGTATGTACGTCCCCAGGTGGTTGTTGGCAATTGAGGGGAAAAGGGGGGGTATTAGGGTAGCAATGGGGGGGGTGAGAGTGTGTGTTTTTTGTCAATTTGGTTTGGTGAGGCAATAAAATGGTGTCGTCTGTACATTTTGTATTGCAGAAGCACCCCCTCTTCCTTCCCTGGTCTGGATCCTTGGCCACTCTTATGTGTATTGGGGAGCCCGACGAGCGGACGCGAGATGGAACGGGAGACAGCTAGGTTTTGAGAAGGACCTGGCTCTCGTGCGATGGCTCGGTGTTCGGGGGTTAGGGTGGAACAGGGTGTTGCAGGAGGTGCATAGATACGCCCGGTTGGACAGACCTCCTGACATGTTAGTGTTGCATGCCGGGGGGAATGATTTGGGTGGGCGTCCTTTTCGAATCTTGATAAAGGACATCAAACATGATTTGTTACGGTTATGGGTGTCGTTTCCAGGTCTAACGATAGTCTGGTCGGAGATAGTAGCGAGAAAGAGTTGGCAGAAAGCGCGGTCAGTTGACAGGTTGAACAAGGCGCGGGCGAAGGTTAATAGGGCGATCTCGAAGTTTGTTAGTCGGAACGGGGGTATAGCAATACGGCATGTTGAGTTGGAAAGGACGGAAGAGGAATTTTGGTTGGCTGACGGGGTACACCTTAATGCGGTGGGAACTGACTTATGGGCTCTTGGCTTGCAGGGAGGTATTGAGAGGGCCCTTTGGTTGCGGGGGGTCTCAGGCACTTGAAGGGTTTCAAGGTGCCTTCGTTGTGGTGTTGTTTATTGGTGGGTCCTTGAAGTTGGTTTAAAATTGGTTCGGGGATTCATCCGGGTATGGATCCCCTCATTGGCAGAATTGATGGTCCCCTGGTGATTTTGGGGGGGAACCCCGACGGGGTATGTCGGGGCCCCTGGGGGTGTGGTTGGGGTTGACGGAGGATTAACCCTTACCATTTGGTGCTCCTGAGCCAGTGTGGGTAACGGCTGGGAGCAAGTTGAGGTTTTTTATTGCTCGGTTATGGGAATCACCAGGGTTTTGGTAGCTTCAAGGACCTTACCACATTGCAAATTTTATTGGTTATGTATTCTTGTTAATAAAATGGCTGCTATGGCCAAAATTATCCAAAGATAAATTTGTGTCTGTGTAATTACTTTTAAATAAGAAATGGGAATGGAGGTGTGGGGTATGAAAGGAAGACCGGAGTCAACAATTCCAGGGTCAAGCATGTTTATTTGCCTAAGCTTCGTTCCAGGGTAGAAAGGGTAAGAGTGCCTTTCAGAATTCGAAGTGGTCGGACTGTACGGGCCACCAAGAACTGCAGGAGAGCTTGAACATCTTCCCATGGATTTGCGACATCCTCCCTCATCAGTTACGTAGGTAAGCAGGTTCTCAGCATTGCAGCCCATTTGTTATCTTAAGTTAGTTAAGCGGGGTTAACTAACCTGTCAGTTCAGCCTCAGGTCTAAAGCAGAGGCCTGGACTCCACTCCTTACTCCTCACTCCACAACTCTCCTTAAAAACAACTGACTCCTTTTTCCTGCCCCGGGGTCTCCAGACCCCTAGGTGGGCGTTTCCTTCCGTCTGGTCCTGCCCACTGGTGTGCCTGTCTTTCCCTGGGGGAGGTGACTAGGGTTTTCTGGTTGGCTTTGTGTGACTTAGGTGAGGGAAGTTGTTATGCGGGGGCCTATGTGTGACTACCTGCAGTGTCAGGGCGTCACATATGTATGTGTGTATGTCTGCTAAAGGAATCCGCACCATCATATTTACAAACACAAAATGTTGACTCTATGCACAGAAGAGAGTCATTCTATTTACATGATTTGTGTTTTTTTACCTTTTAAAACTATCATTAAATGTTAAGTTTTAGTTAGGGATTTATGCTTCTGTCTGTCTCTCTCCCAGTCTCTGTCATCTGTCTGTCTCTGTGTGTCTCTATCTCTATCCATGTCTGTCTGTCTCTCTATCTCTGTCTGTCTCTCTGTGTCTGTCTGTCTCTCTCTCTCTTTGTGGCTGTCTGTTTCTATGTCTGTCTGTCTCTTTTCCAGGCCTGTCTCTTTTCCAGGTCTGTCTCTTTTCCAGGTCTGTCTCTTTCCCTGTCTGTCTGTCTCTTCCCCTGTCTGTCTCTTCCCCTGTCTGTCTCTTCCCCTGTCTGTCTCTGTATTTCTTTGTCTGTCTCTGTCTTTCTCTTCCCCTGTCTGTCTCTTTCCCTGTCTCTCTCTGCCTGTCTCTCTTTGTCTCTCTCTGTCTGACTCATTCCCCGTTTGTCTCTTTCCCTGTCTATCTCTGTATTTCTTTGTCTGTCTCTATCTGTCTGTCTCTCTCTGTCTGTCTCTTCCCCTGTCTGTCTCTTTCCCTGTCGGTCTGCCTTTTCTCCTGCCTGTCTCTGTATGTTTGTCTCTGTCTGTTTCCCTATCTGCCTCTGTCTCTTTCTCTGTCTCTGTCTGTCTGCCTTTTTTCCCTGTCTATCTCTGTCTGTCTCTTTCCCTGTCTGCCTCTGTCTGTTTGTCTCTGTCTCTTTCCCTGTCTGTCTATGCCTATCTGTCTCTGTCTGTTTGTCTCTCAGTCTGTGTCTGTCTCTCTCTATCTGTCTCCCCACTGACATCATATTATCTCACACATAAGCTTCTTATACTATGAATGTCCTTTGTTCTTATAGCAACCAATCACAGCTGCTATTAATAACTTGCAGCTCCCACCTCCATTCAGTTTAATGGAGGCAGGTTTTTTGGAGAGTAACTGTAAAGCGCGGGGTTAAATATTCCTGTTAAAACATAGTCTACGACGTTCCCTGAGTCACATGAGGTGTCTGCAAAATTTTGTGTTTGTAAATATGACGGTGCGGATTCCTTTAGCAGACATACACACATACATATGTGACGCCCTGACACTGCAGGTAGTCACACATAGGCCCCCGCATAACAACTTCCCTCACCTAAGTCACACAAAGCCAACCAGAAAATCCTAGTCACCTCCCCCAGGGAAAGACAGGCACACCAGTGGGCAGGACCAGACGGAAGGAAACGCCCACCTAGGGGTCTGGAGACCCCGGGGCAGGAAAAAGGAGTCAGTTGTTTTTAAGGAGAGTTGTGGAGTGAGGAGTAAGGAGTGGAGTCCAGGCCTCTGCTTTAGACCTGAGGCTGAACTGACAGGTTAGTTAACCCCGCTTAACTAACTTAAGACAACAAATGGGCTGCAATGCTGAGAACCTGCTTACCTACGTAACTGATGAGGGAGGATGTCGCAAATCCATGGGAAGATGTTCAAGCTCTCCTGCAGTTCTTGGTGGTCCGTACAGTCCGACCACTTCGAATTCTGAAAGGCACTCTTACCCTTTCTACCCTGGAACGAAGCTTACGCAAATAAACATGCTTGACCCTGGAATTGTTGACTCCGGTCTTCCTTTCATACCCCACACCTCCATTCCCATTTCTTATTTAAAAGTAATTACACAGACACAAATTTATCTTTGGATAATTTTGGCCATAGCAGCCATTTTATTAACAAGAATACATAACCAATAAAATTTGCAATGTGGTAAGGTCCTTGAAGCTACCAAAACCCTGGTGATTCCCATAACCGAGCAATAAAAAACCTCAACTTGCTCCCAGCCGTTACCCACACTGGCTCAGGAGCACCAAATGGTAAGGGTTAATCCTCCGTCAACCCCAACCACACCCCCAGGGGCCCCGACATACCCCGTCGGGGTTCCCCCCCAAAATCACCAGGGGACCATCAATTCTGCCAATGAGGGGATCCATACCCGGATGAATCCCCGAACCAATTTTAAACCAACTTCAAGGACCCACCAATAAACAACACCACAACGAAGGCACCTTGAAACCCTTCAAGTGCCTGAGACCCCCCGCAACCAAAGGGCCCTCTCAATACCTCCCTGCAAGCCAAGAGCCCATAAGTCAGTTCCCACCGCATTAAGGTGTACCCCGTCAGCCAACCAAAATTCCTCTTCCGTCCTTTCCAACTCAACATGCCGTATTGCTATACCCCCGTTCCGACTAACAAACTTCGAGATAGCCCTATTAACCTTCGCCCGCGCCTTGTTCAACCTGTCAACTGACCGGGCTTTCTGCCAACTCTTTCTCGCTACTATCTCCGACCAGACTATCGTTAGACCTGGAAACGACACCCATAACCGTAACAAATCATGTTTGATGTCCTTTATCAAGATTCGAAAAGGACGCCCACCCAAATCATTCCCCCCGGCATGCAACACTAAGATGTCAGGAGGTCTGTCCAACCGGGCGTATCTATGCACCTCCTGCAACACCCTGTTCCACCCTAACCCCCGAACACCGAGCCATCGCACGAGAGCCAGGTCCTTCTCAAAACCTAGCTGTCTCCCGTTCCATCTCGCGTCCGCTCGTCGGGCTCCCCAATACACATAAGAGTGGCCAAGGATCCAGACCAGGGAAGGAAGGGGGGGTGCTTCTGCAATACAAAATGTACAGACGACACCATTTTATTGCCTCACCAAACCAAATTGACAAAAAACACACACTCTCCCCCCCCCCATTGCTACCCTAATACCCCCCCCCCTTTTCCCCTCAATTGCCAACAACCACCTGGGGACGTACATACGACTTAAAGCGCTGCGACTTCCACCTACCAATCTGCTTAACTGTCTCCTCCGGTAGGCCGCATATAGAGGCCTCCGTCGCTGCCCCAATCCGAAAGACTTCGGATCTAACCCCAACGACTTCAAACATGCCCTAAAAACACTCACAAATTGGTATCTCGATAAAAAGGTCCCATCCTCGTGACATAATAAGGGGCCATCCACCTTCGGACGGATCTGTTGAAAATTCCCGAGACACTTGAACGGGCACATATCAGATGCCACAACCATCCCCAAACGGACTAGTCTACCCACACCTCTCTGATCAGTTTTCGATTTCCTAATCCAAAATTCAACTCCGTTTTCCACTGACAATGTCACCCCAATCCAAGCCCCCGGGGAACGCCTTACTGGGCGATACCAACTCCCCAACCCGCAGGGCTCCAAAAAACGCCAAAGAAAAGGCTAACTTAAACAAACTCACCTCAAACGGAGATAGACAAACCCCCCACAACGCCCTACCCAGCCCAGCCCAGCTGGGACCCAGTTTGAGCGAGGAACGGAACAAGTCCTTCCCACACCAAGGTTTGCAGGCCCTACCTCAGTCAGGGTTTCACCCACACTCTACAGCTCCGGAATGTCATGCTCTTCAGCCTCCTCCTCCTCCTGCGCATCCTCATCCACTTTACCCTCCACACCAGTCCCAAGCTGGAAGCACTGCAGCACTGCCTCGGCGAAGCGGCAACAGGCTGTGCTGCAGCTAATCTGCATAAGTGACAAATCCCACAATGCAGAAGAGGTGTGGACAGCTCTAAAACAGCATGCAGATCACTGGCTCACACCTCTGAACCTAAAGCCAGGAAAGGTTGTGTGTGACAATGGCCGGAACCTAGTGGCGGCTTTGAGGCGAGGCCAGCTGACACATGTTACATGCATGGCCCATGTGCTCAACCTCGTGGTTCAGCGGTTTCTAAAGTCATACCCAGAGCTGTCTCATCTGCTGGTAAAAGTTCGCCGCCTGTCTGCACATTTTCGAAAGTCACCTACTGCTTCAGCCGGCCTTGCCGGCTTTCAGCGTCATTTGCATCTTCCGGCTCACAGACTGGTGTGTGATGTCCCCACGCGTTGGAATTCAACTCTGCACATGTTGATCAGGATATGTGAGCAGAAGAGGGCAGTTGTTGAGTACCTGCATCACCTATGCCGTCGGGAAATGGGTCAAACTCCACACATAACACCTGAGGAGTGGAGATGGATGTCCGACCTATGTACCATCCTCCAAAACTTTGAGGACTCCACCAAGATGGTGAGCGGCGATGACGCCATTATTAGCGTCACCATACCGCTTCTCTGCTTTCTAAAACGGTCTCTGCTCAAAACCAAACATGATGCATTGCAGGCGGAACACGATGAGTTAGAGCAAGAAACAGTAGTGGGTGTGGGTGATAACACATAGCCCAGCCTCGTCTCATCACAACGTGCAGTGGAGGACTATGACGAGGAGGAAGATGAAGACATGGAGCAACTCTCCGGCCAAATTGAGGATATGACATGCATACCAGTCATATGCTCAGTTCAGCGTGGCTGGCCAGAGGACAGGGTAGATGAGGAGGAGGAGGAGAAGGAGGAGGACAGCATGTTCAGTCATCGTGTTGGTCTGGATACTGAAGTGATGGCTGTTAAGAGTCTGGCGCACATGGATGACTTTATGGTAAGCTGCCTGTCTCGTGACCCTCGCGTTAAGAACATCTTGGCCGACAATCATTACTGGTTGGTAACACTGTTAGACCCACGCTACAAGGAGAACTTTATGTCTCTTATTCCCGAGGCGGAGAGGTCAGCCAAAATGCAGCAGTTCCGGAAGGCCATAGTCACGGAAGTAGGCAAAGCATTCCCTTCACAAAACGCTAGCGTCATAATTGTAACACTATTAGTTAAAAGAAAGGGATAAAATGTAAAAAAAAACAAAATAAGGCATGACTTTTTTTTAACATCACATTTATTTTTTGTGCACATTTGTTATAATAAACAAGTGAAAAATGTTGAAAATCAGTCATCCAAAGGTGTGTGAAAAAAATATATACATATATGGTACCAATAAAAATGTCACTTTGTCTTGCAAAGAATGCAGCCCCCCAAATTATTTTTTTCCTCTGTGCGGCCCATACACCCAGCCGAGTTTGAGACCCCCTGCCTTACACTATATAGATATTATGTTCATTCCCCATCTATCTTGCTCAGGAGAGCATCTCCCTCCCCCGGCACCAAGAGCAGCTCATACTGAATTGTTACATTGACTAGTAACACTGCACACAGAAATGCACCTTAATATTCCACTGTTAACCCTTTCCTCCCAGCAGTAACACACAACTCCTCACCTTGATATCATGGTGATTTATGGTCAGAATGACTTCAATGCGATCAGTGATTTCTATTCTAGCTCTGCTCACATAGATTTTATATCCACACTCAACTATAGGCCGTTCTTCATATTTTGGGGGCTTTTAGTCAGATATACTAGTTTGTGCCTGTATAGTATTGGTGTAGATGGGAGTGTAGGGCATGGGTTACATGGCACTGTGGTGGGATACTGATGGGAGGTATTGGTGCTGTGTTTGATGCTTCTACTGGGTATTTTCCTACAAATACTGGAACAGCTCACTGCTTAGAATGATCCTTCCCAGCTCTATAATATATTATATATACCCCACAATGCAGGCTCACACACACATTTGTCTCAAGTGTGTTGTAGGGACACAGATACAGTCTTGGTCATGTGACTAAAGGCTACTTTACACACTGCGATATCGGTCCCGATATCGCTAGTGTGGGTACCCGCCCCCATCTGTTGCGCGACACGGGTAAATCGCTGCCCATGCCGCACAACACCGACCAGACCCGTCACACATACTTACCTGCCCGGCGACGTCGCTGTGACCGGCGAACCGCCTCCTTTCTAAGGGGGCGGTCCGTGCGGCGTCACAGCGACGTCACTGAGCGACCGCCCAATAGCAGCGGAGGGGCGGAGATGAGTGGCCGGAACATCCCGCCCACCTCCTTCCTTCCTCATAGCGGCTGGGAGGCAGGTAAGGAGAGGTTCCTCGTTTCTGCGGTGTCACACGGAGTGATGTGTGCTGCCGCAGGAGCGACGAACTACATCGTTACTGCTGCAGTAACGATAATCGAGAATGGAGACCCATGTCACCGATGAGCGATTTTGCACGTTTTTGCAACGATGCAAAATCGCTCATCGGTGTCACACGCAGCAACATCGCTAATGCGGCCGGATGTGCGTCACAAATTCCGTGACCCCAACGACTCCGCATTAGCGATGTCGCAGCGTGTAAAGCCCCCTTTAGTGGGAGTGGTGTACAGGGTCTTAGCAGTAAAGAGTATTCCATATTTCTGCCAGATACCCACAGAGATATTGAAATCTGAAAAAAGAGACTTCTGCTCATTGAAGGTAAGAACTGCTCACATAGCGTTCAACTCCACAGCAAACGAGTGCTCTAGCACTGGCATCTCAGCAGGGATATTCCCCTACTACACATGTGTGTCTGGGTCGCTGTGACAGTTTACAGGACATAACTCAGGGCACCTAGACAGAAGGCAGAGGGACTACTTTCTATTTCTGGTGTAGAGCTTAGTACAATATATATATATATACTATTACATGTGACACATGTACCTTGTATTACCATTATTCGCTGTATATGAACCCCTTTTCTCCGGGCATTATTTGTCTATAGCATTTTTCACGAACCTGAGGCAACTGAGAACCCTTCAGTGAAGGAATTCCACTAACCCTCACAATACCAACCAGGGGCCTCCCTGCAGTAACTCAGGTAGTTGTACCCATTCTCTTTCCGCATTCTATGTGTTCTTCTTTCTTCTTTTTTTTCTTTTTTCTTCTTTTTATTTCTATCATGTAGTTCAGGGGTTTATAGATATATGTCCTGCATTTCATATTTCCTTTAGTGGTGCTTCTTACCCATTCTCATATCATTTACCCTAGTATTTCATGATCCTGAGGCGACTGAGAACCCTTTAATAAAGGAATCCTTTTTCACCTGAATTGTCAAGTGATACTTACCAGTGACTATCACGTAATGTTACAGGTAGTTCCATTTTCTTCCTCTTCTTTCTCTCCTTTCTTCTTTGTCACACGGTCCATTGTGTTATAGCCCACGTGTCATGATAACACTTGTACCATCTTTTCATTTAGATTCCACCTACAATTATTTACCGATTCCAGTTCTGGAATAGGCTTTCATCATCTACTCACTAGAATTCTCAAGTGCATAAGGTACTGAGACATATACATGTTCACACCATTATAAAGAACAAAGTATAAACATTGAGGTTTTTCTCACACCCATGTTCCTGTGTTCTTTGATATGATATGTGTTCATTTCCTTCACTATATAGGATTGCAAGTTTTCCATTTGTACCTTAATGGCAATGACGCTATACAATTGAACACATATCATCCTGTTATCCATATAGGTGTGTATTTACCTGCTTGACTATTTTTGGTTGTTTGATCCAGAATGTTTCTCCAGATAGGTCATGTGGAAATTTTCTTTCCTCAGTACAAATGTTTTCACTATGGCTTTGGAAAATTTTTTTGTATGTGCCTCATGGTCATTTGACCCATTGTACTCTCAAGTAGCAATATATTGTACTGTTATGTTGTACTATGTACTAATTACGTGTTTATATGGTTTTGTAACCCTTTATGATCTTAGATAACTTTATCCTTGATAAAGACCTAAAAACAAGGTCGAAACGTTGGATGAATTATCCTTTTGCACAAATAAAGAATTTTCAGCATTCCAAGAGTTCTTTTCTTACGTTATTAATCACTATAGTGTACCAGAGCTATTTCTTTTGAATTGACTCTTATTTTTTCTGAGCACCTGCTATATACACAGTGAGCCAGACATATTCAATTTTCATTCAGAAGGCAGAGGGAAGCCTTAGCAGCTGAGCATATATCTTTGCTTGTGAGCATTAGAACAGGCCGGCGATTACAGGGTAACATGAAAAATGTCCAGCTTGCATTATGACTAGAACATGACAATATCCTTTTAAGTACTAACCTATGATGCGTTCCTAAGCAGTTGATGTTATATGTTCTACATTTCATTTTCTGCATACTTTACAAGTAGTAGAATTTGCTTTGATATAGGCAACTGGATTTTCACAATGAAAAGGCAAAGGATAACGCCCGAAAAAGACGCCATACATTATGTCAGTGCCATCACTGACAAACCTGGATTGACCATGAAATACGGTATGGAGAGCTGTTGTCATCGTATTAGATAGATAAGAATGATTATATGTATTGTAGAAATGTCTCCTATCATGTTCCCTAATTTTTTATTATGTCCACATCCTGGTCCCCATCTTGGACATCATAACAAACGTGCACTTTTTTGTTTAATTTACACATTGGACCATAGGAAAAATGACACTACAGCTACAGAGGTGACCGTCTGATAGCCCAGCTCGACTATCCATCTCTACTGAAGACCCTTTCAGCTTTTTGAGAGTTGGGTGGAGGACATCATCTCTGAAAATAGGGTCCCACAGCTGCACCCCATCAGTGTGAGCAGGACTCTTAGGACTCTTAGAAGAGTCAATGCTCTGAGACCATGGGGGGCGCTTAGCCCCCTCTCTTCGTCACTGAGGATGATTTCATTTTTCAGGGATTAGAGAGGGTGGTCCTTGTGGTGGACTGCAGGTATGGAGAGCTGTTGTCATCGTATTAAATAGATAAGAATGATTATATGTATTGTAGAAATGTCTCCTATCATGTTCCCTAATTTTTTATTATGTCCACATCCTGGTCCCCATCTTGGACATCATAACAAACGTGCACTTTTTTGTTTAATTTACACATTGGACCATAGGAAAAATGACACTACAGCTACAGAGGTGACCGTCTGATAGCCCAGCTCGACTATCCATCTCTACTGAAGACCCTTTCAGCTATTTGAGAGTTGGGTGGAGAACATCATCTCTGAAAATAGGGTCCCACAGCTGCACCCCATCAGTGTGAGCAGGACTCTTAGGACTCTTAGAAGAGTCAATGCTCTGAGACCATGGGGGGCGCTTAGCCCCCTCTCTTCGTCACTGAGGATGATTTCACTTTTCAGGGAATAGAGAGGGTGGTCCTTGTGGTGGACTGCAGGTATGGAGAGCTGTTGTCATCGTATTAGATAGATAAGAATGATTATATGTATTGTAGAAATGTCTCCTATCATGTTCCCTATTTTTTTATTATGTCCACATCCTGGTCCCCATCTTGGACATCATAACAAACGTGCACTTTTTTGTTTAATTTACACATTGGACCATAGGAAAAATGACACTACAGCTACAGAGGTGACCGTCTGATAGCCCAGCTCGACTATCCATCTCTACTGAAGACCCTTTCAGCTTTTTGAGAGTTGGGTGGAGGACATCATCTCTGAAAATAGGGTCCCACAGCTGCACCCCATCAGTGTGAGCAGGAATCTTAGGACTCTTAGAAGAGTCAATGCTCTGAGACCATGGGGGGCGCTTAGCCCCCTCTCTTCGTCACTGAGGATGATTTCATTTTTCAGGGATTAGAGAGAGTGGTCCTTGTGGTGGACTGCAGGTATGGAGAGCTGTTGTGATCGTATTAGATAGATAAGAATGATTATATGTATTGTAGAAATGTCTCCTATCATGTTCCCTAATTTTTTATTATGTCCACATCCTGGTCCCCATCTTGGACATCATAACAAACGTGCACTTTTTTGTTTAATTTACACATTGGACCATAGGAAAAATGACACTACAGCTACAGAGGTGACCGTCTGATAGCCCAGCTCGACTATCCATCTCTACTGAAGACCCTTTCAGCTTTTTGAGAGTTGGGTGGAGGACATCATCTCTGAAAATAGGGTCCCACAGCTGCACCCCATCAGTGTAAGCAGGAATCTTAGGACTCTTAGAAGAGTCAATGCTCTGAGACCATGGGGGGCGCTTAGCCCCCTCTCTTCGTCACTGAGGATGATTTCATTTTTCAGGGATTAGAGAGAGTGGTCCTTGTGGTGGACTGCAGGTATGGAGAGCTGTTGTGATCGTATTAGATAGATAAGAATGATTATATGTATTGTAGAAATGTCTCCTATCATGTTCCCTAATTTTTTATTATGTCCACATCCTGGTCCCCATCTTGGACATCATAACAAACGTGCACTTTTTTGTTTAATTTACACATTGGACCATAGGAAAAATGACACTACAGCTACAGAGGTGACCGTCTGATAGCCCAGCTCGACTATCCATCTCTACTGAAGACCCTTTCAGCTTTTTGAGAGTTGGGTGGAGGACATCATCTCTGAAAATAGGGTCCCACAGCTGCACCCCATCAGTGTAAGCAGGACTCTTAGGACTCTTAGAAGAGTCAATGCTCTAAAACCTTGGGGGGCGCTTAGCCCCCTCTCTTCGTCCCTGAGGATGATTTCATTTTTCAGGGATTAGAGAGGGTGGTCCTTGTGGTGGACTGCAGGTATGGAGAGCTGTTGTCATCGTATTAGATAGATAAGAATGATTATATGTATTGTAGAAATGTCTCCTATCATGTTCCCTAATTTCTTATTATGTCCACATCCTGGTCCCCATCTTGGACATCATAACAAACGTGCACATTTTTGTTTAATTTACACATTGGACCATAGGAAAAATGACGCTACAGCTACAGAGGTGACCGTCTGATAGCCCAGCTCGACTATCCATCTCTACTGAAGACCCTTTCAGCTTTTTGAGAGTTGGGTGGAGGACATCATCTCTGAAAATAGGGTCCCACAGCTTCACCCCATCAGTGTGAGCAGGACTCTAAGGACTCTTAGAAGAGTCAATGCTCTGGTACCATGGGGGCGCTTGGCCCCCTCTCTTCGTCACTGAGGATGATTTCATTTTTCAGGGATTAGAGAGGGTGGTCCTTGTGGTGGACTGCAGGTATGGAGAGCTGTTGTCATCGTATTAGATAGATAAGAATGATTATATGTATTGTAGAAATGTCTCCTATCATGTTCCCTAATTTTTTATTATGTCCACATCCTGGTCCCCATCTTGGACATCATAACAAACGTGCACTTTTTTGTTTAATTTACACATTGGACCATAGGAAAAATGACACTACAGCTACAGAGGTGACCGTCTGATAGCCCAGCTCGACTATCCATCTCTACTGAAGACCCTTTCAGCTTTTTGAGAGTTGGGTGGAGGACATCATCTCTGAAAATAGGGTCCCACAGCTTCACCCCATCAGTGTGAGCAGGACTCTTAGGACTCTTAGAAGAGTCAATGCTCTGGTACCATGGGGGGCGCTTGGCCCCCTCTCTTCGTCACTGAGGATGATTTCATTTTTCAGGGATTAGAGAGGGTGGTCCTTGTGGTGGACTGCAGGTATGGAGAGCTGTTGTCATCGTATTAGATAGATAAGAATGATTATATGTATTGTAGAAATGTCTCCTATCATGTTCCCTAATTTTTTATTATGTCCACATCCTGGTCCCCATCTTGGACATCATAACAAACGTGCACTTTTTTGTTTAATTTACACATTGGACCATAGGAAAAATGACACTACAGCTACAGAGGTGACCGTCTGATAGCCCAGCTCGACTATCCATCTCTACTGAAGACCCTTTCAGCTTTTTGAGAGTTGGGTGGAGGACATCATCTCTGAAAATAGGGTCCCACAGCTGCACCCCATCAGTGTGAGCAGGACTCTTAGGACTCTTAGAAGAGTTAATGCTCTGAGACCATGGGGGCGCTTAGCCCCCTCTCTTCGTCACTGAGGATGATTTCATTTTTCAGGGATTAGAGAGGGTGGTCCTTGTGGTGGACTGCAGGTATGGAGAGCTGTTGTCATCGTATTAGATAGATAAGAATGATTATATGTATTGTAGAAATGTCTCCTATCATGTTCCCTAATTTTTTATTATGTCCACATCCTGGTCCCCATCTTGGACATCATAACAAACGTGCACTTTTTTGTTTAATTTACACATTGGACCATAGGAAAAATGACACTACAGCTACAGAGGTGACCGTCTGATAGCCCAGCTCGACTATCCATCTCTACTGAAGACCCTTTCAGCTTTTTGAGAGTTGGGTGGAGGACATCATCTCTGAAAATAGGGTCCCACAGCTGCACCCCATCAGTGTGAGCAGGACTCTTAGGACTCTTAGAAGAGTCAATGCTCTGAGACCATTGGGGGCACTTAGCCCCCTCTCTTCATCACTGAGGATGATTTCATTTTTCAGGGATTAGAGAGGGTGGTCCTTGTGGTGGACTGCAGATATGGAGAGCTGTTATCATCGTATTAGATAGATAAGAATGATTATATGTATTGTAGAAATGTCTCCTATCATGTTCCCTAATTTTTTATTATGTCCACATCCTGGTCCCCATCTTGGACATCATAACAAACGTGCACTTTTTTGTTTAATTTACACATTGGACCATAGGAAAAATGACACTACAGCTACAGAGGTGACCGTCTGATAGCCCAGCTCGACTATCCATCTCTACTGAAGACCCTTTCAGCTTTTTGAGAGTTGGGTGGAGAACATCATCTCTGAAAATAGGGTCCCACAGCTGCACCCCATCACTGTGAGCAGGACTCTTAGGACTCTTAGAAGAGTCAATGCTCTGAGACCATGGGGGGCGCTTAGCCCCCTCTCTTCGTCACTGAGGATGATTTCACTTTTCAGGGAATAGAGAGGGTGGTCCTTGTGGTGGACTGCAGGTATGGAGAGCTGTTGTCATCGTATTAGATAGATAAGAATGATTATATGTATTGTATTCAAATTGTCTCTCCAGTAAAGGAGACAAACTCTAGCACAGCGCCACCTATTGGAAGTAGCGATCCTAAAAGTCACAAGTGGATTTTCAACAATCCTTTGCAATATGACTCAGGATATATAAGCCAGATCAGAATCCCAATATATGTATTGTAGAAATGTCTCCTATCATGTTCCCTATTTTTTTATTATGTCCACATCCTGGTCCCCATCTTGGACATCATAACAAACGTGCACTTTTTTGTTTAATTTACACATTGGACCATAGGAAAAATGACACTACAGCTACAGAGGTGACCGTCTGATAGCCCAGCTCGACTATCCATCTCTACTGAAGACCCTTTCAGCTTTTTGAGAGTTGGGTGGAGGACATCATCTCTGAAAATAGGGTCCCACAGCTGCACCCCATCAGTGTGAGCAGGAATCTTAGGACTCTTAGAAGAGTCAATGCTCTGAGACCATGGGGGGTGCTTAGCCCCCTCTCTTCGTCACTGAGGATGATTTCATTTTTCAGGGATTAGAGAGAGTGGTCCTTGTGGTGGACTGCAGGTATGGAGAGCTGTTGTGATCGTATTAGATAGATAAGAATGATTATATGTATTGTAGAAATGTCTCCTATCATGTTCCCTAATTTTTTATTATGTCCACATCCTGGTCCCCATCTTGAACATCATAACAAACGTGCACTTTTTTGTTTAATTTACACATTGGACCATAGGAAAAATGACACTACAGCTACAGAGGTGACCGTCTGATAGCCCAGCTCGACTATCCATCTCTACTGAAGACCCTTTCAGCTTTTTGAGAGTTGGGTGGAGGACATCATCTCTGAAAATAGGGTCCCACAGCTGCACCCCATCAGTGTAAGCAGGACTCTTAGGACTCTTAGAAGAGTCAATGCTCTAAAACCATGGGGGGCGCTTAGCCCCCTCTCTTCGTCCCTGAGGATGATTTCATTTTTCAGGGATTAGAGAGGGTGGTCCTTGTGGTGGACTGCAGGTATGGAGAGCTGTTGTCATCGTATTAGATAGATAAGAATGATTATATGTATTGTAGAAATGTCTCCTATCATGTTCCCTAATTTCTTATTATGTCCACATCCTGGTCCCCATCTTGGACATCATAACAAACGTGCACTTTTTTGTTTAATTTACACATTGGACCATAGGAAAAATGACACTACAGCTACAGAGGTGACCGTCTGATAGCCCAGCTCGACTATCCATCTCTACTGAAGACCCTTTCAGCTTTTTGAGAGTTGGGTGGAGGACATCATCTCTGAAAATAGGGTCCCACAGCTTCACCCCATCAGTGTGAGCAGGACTCTTAGGACTCTTAGAAGAGTCAATGCTCTGGTACCATGGGGGGCGCTTGGCCCCCTCTCTTCGTCACTGAGGATGATTTCATTTTTCAGGGATTAGAGAGGGTGGTCCTTGTGGTGGACTGCAGGTATGGAGAGCTGTTGTCATCGTATTAGATAGATAAGAATGATTATATGTATTGTAGAAATGTCTCCTATCATGTTCCCTAATTTTTTATTATGTCCACATCCTGGTCCCCATCTTGGACATCATAACAAACGTGCACTTTTTTGTTTAATTTACACATTGGACCATAGGAAAAATGACACTACAGCTACAGAGGTGACCGTCTGATAGCCCAGCTCGACTATCCATCTCTACTGAAGACCCTTTCAGCTTTTTGAGAGTTGGGTGGAGGACATCATCTCTTAAAATAGGGTCCCACAGCTGCACCCCATCAGTGTAAGCAGGACTCTTAGGACTCTTAGAAGAGTCAATGCTCTGAGACCATGGGGGGCGCTTAGCCCCCTCTCTTCGTCACTGAGGATGATTTCACTTTTCAGGAAATAGAGAGGGTGGTCCTTGTGGTGGACTGCAGGTATGGAGAGCTGTTGTCATCGTATTAGATAGATAAGAATGATTATATGTATTGTAGAAATGTCTCCTATCATGTTCCCTATTTTTTTATTATGTCCACATCCTGGTTCCCATCTTGGAAATCATAACAAACGTGCACTTTTTTGTTTAATTTACAAATTGGACAATAGGAAAAATGACACTACAGCTACAGAGGTGACCGTCTGATAGCCCAGCTCGACTATCCATCTCTACTGAAGACCCTTTCAGCTTTTTGAGAGTTGGGTGGAGGACATCATCTCTGAAAATAGGGTCCCACAGCTGCACCCCATCAGTGTGAGCAGGAATCTTAGGACTCTTAGAAGAGTCAATGCTCTGAGACCATGGGGGGCGCTTAGCCCCCTCTCTTCGTCACTGAGGATGATTTCATTTTTCAGGGATTAGAGAGAGTGGTCCTTGTGGTGGACTGCAGGTATGGAGAGCTGTTGTGATCGTATTAGATAGATAAGAATGATTATATGTATTGTAGAAATGTCTCCTATCATGTTCCCTAATTTTTTATTATGTCCACATCCTGGTCCCCATCTTGAACATCATAACAAACGTGCACTTTTTTGTTTAATTTACACATTGGACCATAGGAAAAATGACACTACAGCTACAGAGGTGACCGTCTGATAGCCCAGCTCGACTATCCATCTCTACTGAAGACCCTTTCAGCTTTTTGAGAGTTGGGTGGAGGACATCATCTCTGAAAATAGGGTCCCACAGCTTCACCCCATCAGTGTGAGCAGGACTCTTAGGACTCTTAGAAGAGTCAATGCTCTGGTACCATGGGGGGCGCTTGGCCCCCTCTCTTCGTCACTGAGGATGATTTCATTTTTCAGGGATTAGAGAGGGTGGTCCTTGTGGTGGACTGCAGGTATGGAGAGCTGTTGTCATCGTATTAGATAGATAAGAATGATTATATGTATTGTAGAAATGTCTCCTATCATGTTCCCTAATTTTTTATTATGTCCACATCCTGGTCCCCATCTTGGACATCATAACAAACGTGCACTTTTTTGTTTAATTTACACATTGGACCATAGGAAAAATGACACTACAGCTACAGAGGTGACCGTCTGATAGCCCAGCTCGACTATCCATCTCTACTGAAGACCCTTTCAGCATTTTGAGAGTTGGGTGGAGGACATCATCTCTGAAAATAGGGTCCCACAGCTGCACCCCATCAGTGTGAGCAGGACTCTTAGGACTCTTAGAAGAGTCAATGCTCTGAGACCATTGGGGGCACTGAGCCCCCTCTCTTCGTCACTGAGGATGATTTCATTTTTCAGGGTTTAGAGAGGGTGGTCCTTGTGGTGGACTGCAGGTATGGAGAGCTGTTATCATCGTATTAGATAGATAAGAATGATTATATGTATTGTAGAAATGTCTCCTATCATGTTCCCTAATTTTTTATTATGTCCACATCCTGGTCCCCATCTTGGACATCATAACAAACGTGCACTTTTTTGTTTAATTTACACATTGGACCATAGGAAAAATGACACTACAGCTACAGAGGTGACCGTCTGATAGCCCAGCTCGACTATCCATCTCTACTGAAGACCCTTTCAGCTTTTTGAGAGTTGGGTGGAGGACATCATCTCTGAAAATAGGGTCCCACAGCTTCACCCCATCAGTGTGAGCAGGACTCTTAGGACTCTTAGAAGAGTCAATGCTCTGGTACCATGGGGGGCGCTTGGCCCCCTCTCTTCGTCACTGAGGATGATTTCATTTTTCAGGGATTAGAGAGGGTGGTCCTTGTGGTGGACTGCAGGTATGTAGAGCTGTTGTCATCATATTAGATAGATAAGAATGATTATATGTATTGTAGAAATGTCTCCTATCATGTTCCCTAATTTTTTATTATGTCCACATCCTGGTCCCCATCTTGGACATCATAACAAACGTGCACTTTTTTGTTTAATTTACACATTGGACCATAGGAAAAATGACACTACAGCTACAGAGGTGACCGTCTGATAGCCCAGCTCGACTATCCATCTCTACTGAAGACCCTTTCAGCTTTTTGAGAGTTGGGTGGAGGACATCATCTCTGAAAATAGGGTCCCACAGCTGCACCCCATCAGTGTGAGCAGGACTCTTAGGACTCTTAGAAGAGTCAATGCTCTGAGACCATTGGGGGCACTTAGCCCCCTCTCTTCGTCACTGAGGATGATTTCATTTTTCAGGGATTAGGGAGGGTGGTCCTTGTGGTGGACTGCAGGTATGGAGAGCTGTTATCATCGTATTAGATAGATAAGAATGATTATATGTATTGTAGAAATGTCTCCTATCATGTTCCCTAATTTTTTATTATGTCCACATCCTGGTCCCCATCTTGGACATCATAACAAACGTGCACTTTTTTGTTTAATTTACACATTGGACCATAGGAAAAATGACACTACAGCTACAGAGGTGACCGTCTGATAGCCCAGCTCGACAATCCATCTCTACTGAAGACCCTTTCAGCTTTTTGAGAGTTGGGTGGAGGACATCATCTCTGAAAATAGGGTCCCACAGCTGCACCCCATCAGTGTGAGCAGGACTCTTAGGACTCTTAGAAGAGTCAATGCTCTGAGACCATGGGGGGCGCTTAGCCCCCTCTCTTCGTCACTGAGGATGATTTCATTTTTCAGGGATTAGAGAGGGTGGTCCTTGTGGTGGACTGCAGGTATGGAGAGCTGTTGTCATCGTATTAAATAGATAAGAATGATTATATGTATTGTAGAAATGTCTCCTATCATGTTCCCTAATTTTTTATTATGTCCACATCCTGGTCCCCATCTTGGACATCATAACAAACGTGCACTTTTTTGTTTAATTTACACATTGGACCATAGGAAAAATGACACTACAGCTACAGAGGTGACCGTCTGATAGCCCAGCTCGACTATCCATCTCTACTGAAGACCCTTTCAGCTTTTTGAGAGTTGGGTGGAGAACATCATCTCTGAAAATAGGGTCCCACAGCTGCACCCCATCAGTGTGAGCAGGACTCTTAGGACTCTTAGAAGAGTCAATGTTTTGAGACCATGGGGGGCGCTAAGCCCCCTCTCTTCGTCACTGAGGATGATTTCACTTTTCAGGGAATAGAGAGGGTGGTCCTTGTGGTGGACTGCAGGTATGGAGAGCTGTTGTCATCGTATTAGATAGATAAGAATGATTATATGTATTGTAGAAATGTCTCCTATCATGTTCCCTATTTTTTTATTATGTCCACATCCTGGTCCCCATCTTGGAAATCATAACAAACGTGCACTTTTTTGTTTAATTTACACATTGGACCATAGGAAAAATGACACTACAGCTACAGAGGTGACCGTCTGGTAGCCCAGCTCGACTATCCATCTCTACTGAAGACCCTTTCAGCTTTTTGAGAGTTGGGTGGAGGACATCATCTCTGAAAATAGGGTCCCACAGCTGCACCCCATCAGTGTGAGCAGGACTCTTAGGACTCTTAGAAGAGTTAATGCTCTGAGACCATGGGGGCGCTTAGCCCCCTCTCTTCGTCACTGAGGATGATTTCATTTTTCAGGGATTAGAGAGGGTGGTCCTTGTGGTGGACTGCAGGTATGGAGAGCTGTTGTCATCGTATTAGATAGATAAGAATGATTATATGTATTGTAGAAATGTCTCCTATCATGTTCCCTAATTTTTTATTATGTCCACATCCTGGTCCCCATCTTGGACATCATAACAAACGTGCACTTTTTTGTTTAATTTACACATTGGACCATAGGAAAAATGACACTACAGCTACAGAGGTGACCGTCTGATAGCCCAGCTCGACTATCCATCTCTACTGAAGACCCTTTCAGCTTTTTGAGAGTTGGGTGGAGGACATCATCTCTGAAAATAGGGTCCCACAGCTGCACCCCATCAGTGTGAGCAGGACTCTTAGGACTCTTAGAAGAGTCAATGCTCTGAGACCATTGGGGGCACTTAGCCCCCTCTCTTCGTCACTGAGGATGATTTCATTTTTCAGGGATTAGGGAGGGTGGTCCTTGTGGTGGACTGCAGGTATGGAGAGCTGTTATCATCGTATTAGATAGATAAGAATGATTATATGTATTGTAGAAATGTCTCCTATCATGTTCCCTAATTTTTTATTATGTCCACATCCTGGTCCCCATCTTGGACATCATAACAAACGTGCACTTTTTTGTTTAATTTACACATTGGACCATAGGAAAAATGACACTACAGCTACAGAGGTGACCGTCTGATAGCCCAGCTCGACAATCCATCTCTACTGAAGACCCTTTCAGCTTTTTGAGAGTTGGGTGGAGGACATCATCTCTGAAAATAGGGTCCCACAGCTGCACCCCATCAGTGTGAGCAGGACTCTTAGGACTCTTAGAAGAGTCAATGCTCTGAGACCATGGGGGGCGCTTAGCCCCCTCTCTTCGTCACTGAGGATGATTTCATTTTTCAGGGATTAGAGAGGGTGGTCCTTGTGGTGGACTGCAGGTATGGAGAGCTGTTGTCATCGTATTAAATAGATAAGAATGATTATATGTATTGTAGAAATGTCTCCTATCATGTTCCCTAATTTTTTATTATGTCCACATCCTGGTCCCCATCTTGGACATCATAACAAACGTGCACTTTTTTGTTTAATTTACACATTGGACCATAGGAAAAATGACACTACAGCTACAGAGGTGACCATCTGATAGCCCAGCTCGACTATCCATCTCTACTGAAGACCCTTTCAGCTTTTTGAGAGTTGGGTGGAGAACATCATCTCTGAAAATAGGGTCCCACAGCTGCACCCCATCAGTGTGAGCAGGACTCTTAGGACTCTTAGAAGAGTCAATGTTTTGAGACCATGGGGGGCGCTTAGCCCCCTCTCTTCGTCACTGAGGATGATTTCACTTTTCAGGGAATAGAGAGGGTGGTCCTTGTGGTGGACTGCAGGTATGGAGAGCTGTTGTGATCGTATTAGATAGATAAGAATGATTATATGTATTGTAGAAATGTCTCCTATCATGTTCCCTAATTTTTTATTATGTCCACATCCTGGTCCCCATCTTGGACATCATAACAAACGTGCACTTTTTTGTTTAATTTACACATTGGACCATAGGAAAAATGACACTACAGCTACAGAGGTGACCGTCTGATAGCCCAGCTCGACTATCCATCTCTACTGAAGACCCTTTCAGCTTTTTGAGAGTTGGGTGGAGGACATCATCTCTGAAAATAGGGTCCCACAGCTGCACCCCATCAGTGTGAGCAGGACTCTTAGGATTCTTAGAAGAGTTAATGCTCTGAGACCATGGGGGCGCTTAGCCCCCTCTCTTCGTCACTGAGGATGATTTCATTTTTCAGGGATTAGAGAGGGTGGTCCTTGTGGTGGACTGCAGGTATGGAGAGCTGTTGTCATCGTATTAGATAGATAAGAATGATTATATGTATTGTAGAAATGTCTCCTATCATGTTCCCTAATTTTTTATTATGTCCACATCCTGGTCCCCATCTTGGACATCATAACAAACGTGCACTTTTTTGTTTAATTTACACATTGGACCATAGGAAAAATGACACTACAGCTACAGAGGTGACCGTCTGATAACCCAGCTCGACTATCCATCTCTACTGAAGACCCTTTCAGCTTTTTGAGAGTTGGGTGGAGGACATCATCTCTTAAAATAGGGTCCCACAGCTGCACCCCATCAGTGTAAGCAGGACTCTTAGGACTCTTAGAAGAGTCAATGCTCTAAAACCATGGGGGGCGCTTAGCCCCCTCTCTTCGTCCCTGAGGATGATTTAATTTTTCAGGGATTAGAGAGGGTGGTCCTTGTGGTGGACTGCAGGTATGGAGAGCTGTTGTCATCGTATTAGATAGATAAGAATGATTATATGTATTGTAGAAATGTCTCCTATCATGTTCCCTAATTTTTTATTATGTCCACATCCTGGTCCCCATCTTGGACATCATAACAAACGTGCACTTTTTTGTTTAATTTACACATTGGACCATAGGAAAAATGACACTACAGCTACAGAGGTGACCGTCTGATAGCCCAGCTCGACTATCCATCTCTACTGAAGACCCTTTCAGCTTTTTGAGAGTTGGGTGGAGGACATCATCTCTGAAAATAGGGTCCCACAGCTGCACCCCATCAGTGTGAGCAGGACTCTTAGGACTCTTAGAAGAGTCAATGCTCTGAGACCATTGGGGGCACTTAGCCCCCTCTCTTCGTCACTGAGGATGATTTCATTTTTCAGGGATTAGAGAGGGTGGTCCTTGTGGTGGACTGCAGGTATGGAGAGCTGTTGTCATCGTATTAAATAGATAAGAATGATTATATGTATTGTAGAAATGTCTCCTATCATGTTCCCTAATTTTTTATTATGTCCACATCCTGGTCCCCATCTTGGACATCATAACAAACGTGCACTTTTTTGTTTAATTTACACATTGGACCATAGGAAAAATGACACTACAGCTACAGAGGTGACCGTCTGATAGCCCAGCTCGACTATCCATCTCTACTGAAGACCCTTTCAGCTTTTTGAGAGTTGGGTGGAGAACATCATCTCTGAAAATAGGGTCCCACAGCTGCACCCCATCAGTGTGAGCAGGACTCTTAGGACTCTTAGAAGAGTCAATGTTTTGAGACCATGGGGGGCGCTTAGCCCCCTCTCTTCGTCACTGAGGATGATTTCACTTTTCAGGGAATAGAGAGGGTGGTCCTTGTGGTGGACTGCAGGTATGGAGAGCTGTTGTCATCGTATTAGATAGATAAGAATGATTATATGTATTGTAGAAATGTCTCCTATCATGTTCCCTATTTTTTTATTATGTCCACATCCTGGTCCCCATCTTGGAAATCATAACAAACGTGCACTTTTTTGTTTAATTTACACATTGGACCATAGGAAAAATGACACTACAGCTACAGAGGTGACCGTCTGGTAGCCCAGCTCGACTATCCATCTCTACTGAAGACCCTTTCAGCTTTTTGAGAGTTGGGTGGAGGACATCATCTCTGAAAATAGGGTCCCACAGCTGCACCCCATCAGTGTGAGCAGGACTCTTAGGACTCTTAGAAGAGTCAATGTTTTGAGACCATGGGGGGCGCTTAGCTCCCTCTCTTCGTCACTGAGGATGATTTCATTTTTCAGGGATTAGAGAGAGTGGTCCTTGTGGTGGACTGCAGGTATGGAGAGCTGTTGTGATCGTATTAGATAGATAAGAATGATTATATGTATTGTAGAAATGTCTCCTATCATGTTCCCTAATTTTTTATTATGTCCACATCCTGGTCCCCATCTTGGACATCATAACAAACGTGCACTTTTTTGTTTAATTTACACATTGGACCATAGGAAAAATGACACTACAGCTACAGAGGTGACCGTCTGATAGCCCAGCTCGACTATCCATCTCTACTGAAGACCCTTTCAGCTTTTTGAGAGTTGGGTGGAGGACATCATCTCTGAAAATAGGGTCCCACAGCTGCACCCCATCAGTGTGAGCAGGACTCTTAGGACTCTTAGAAGAGTTAATGCTCTGAGACCATGGGGGCGCTTAGCCCCCTCTCTTCGTCACTGAGGATGATTTCATTTTTCAGGGATTAGAGAGGGTGGTCCTTGTGGTGGACTGCAGGTATGGAGAGCTGTTGTCATCGTATTAGATAGATAAGAATGATTATATGTATTGTAGAAATGTCTCCTATCATGTTCCCTAATTTTTTATTATGTCCACATCCTGGTCCCCATCTTGGACATCATAACAAACGTGCACTTTTTTGTTTAATTTACACATTGGACCATAGGAAAAATGACACTACAGCTACAGAGGTGACCGTCTGATAGCCCAGCTCGACTATCCATCTCTACTGAAGACCCTTTCAGCTTTTTGAGAGTTGGGTGGAGGACATCATCTCTTAAAATAGGGTCCCACAGCTGCACCCCATCAGTGTAAGCAGGACTCTTAGGACTCTTAGAAGAGTCAATGCTCTAAAACCATGGGGGGCGCTTAGCCCCCTCTCTTCGTCCCTGAGGATGATTTCATTTTTCAGGGATTAGAGAGGGTGGTCCTTGTGGTGGACTGCAGGTATGGAGAGCTGTTGTCATCGTATTAGATAGATAAGAATGATTATATGTATTGTAGAAATGTCTCCTATCATGTTCCCTAATTTTTTATTATGTCCACATCCTGGTCCCCATCTTGGACATCATAACAAACGTGCACTTTTTTGTTTAATTTACACATTGGACCATAGGAAAAATGACACTACAGCTACAGAGGTGACCGTCTGATAGCCCAGCTCGACTATCCATCTCTACTGAAGACCCTTTCAGCTTTTTGAGAGTTGGGTGGAGGACATCATCTCTGAAAATAGGGTCCCACAGCTGCACCCCATCAGTGTGAGCAGGACTCTTAGGACTCTTAGAAGAGTCAATGTTTTGAGACCATGGGGGGCGCTTAGCTCCCTCTCTTCGTCACTGAGGATGATTTCATTTTTCAGGGATTAGAGAGAGTGGTCCTTGTGGTGGACTGCAGGTATGGAGAGCTGTTGTGATCGTATTAGATAGATAAGAATGATTATATGTATTGTAGAAATGTCTCCTATCATGTTCCCTAATTTTTTATTATGTCCACATCCTGGTCCCCATCTTGGACATCATAACAAACGTGCACTTTTTTGTTTAATTTACACATTGGACCATAGGAAAAATGACACTACAGCTACAGAGGTGACCGTCTGATAGCCCAGCTCGACTATCCATCTCTACTGAAGACCCTTTCAGCTTTTTGAGAGTTGGGTGGAGGACATCATCTCTGAAAATAGGGTCCCACAGCTGCACCCCATCAGTGTGAGCAGGACTCTTAGGACTCTTAGAAGAGTTAATGCTCTGAGACCATGGGGGCGCTTAGCCCCCTCTCTTCGTCACTGAGGATGATTTCATTTTTCAGGGATTAGAGAGGGTGGTCCTTGTGGTGGACTGCAGGTATGGAGAGCTGTTGTCATCGTATTAGATAGATAAGAATGATTATATGTATTGTAGAAATGTCTCCTATCATGTTCCCTAATTTTTTATTATGTCCACATCCTGGTCCCCATCTTGGACATCATAACAAACGTGCACTTTTTTGTTTAATTTACACATTGGACCATAGGAAAAATGACACTACAGCTACAGAGGTGACCGTCTGATAGCCCAGCTCGACTATCCATCTCTACTGAAGACCCTTTCAGCTTTTTGAGAGTTGGGTGGAGGACATCATCTCTTAAAATAGGGTCCCACAGCTGCACCCCATCAGTGTAAGCAGGACTCTTAGGACTCTTAGAAGAGTCAATGCTCTAAAACCATGGGGGGCGCTTAGCCCCCTCTCTTCGTCCCTGAGGATGATTTCATTTTTCAGGGATTAGAGAGGGTGGTCCTTGTGGTGGACTGCAGGTATGGAGAGCTGTTGTCATCGTATTAGATAGATAAGAATGATTATATGTATTGTAGAAATGTCTCCTATCATGTTCCCTAATTTTTTATTATGTCCACATCCTGGTCCCCATCTTGGACATCATAACAAACGTGCACTTTTTTGTTTAATTTACACATTGGACCATAGGAAAAATGACACTACAGCTACAGAGGTGACCGTCTGATAGCCCAGCTCGACTATCCATCTCTACTGAAGACCCTTTCAGCTTTTTGAGAGTTGGGTGGAGGACATCATCTCTGAAAATAGGGTCCCACAGCTGCACCCCATCAGTGTGAGCAGGACTCTTAGGACTCTTAGAAGAGTTAATGCTCTGAGACCATGGGGGCGCTTAGCCCCCTCTCTTCGTCACTGAGGATGATTTCATTTTTCAGGGATTAGAGAGGGTGGTCCTTGTGGTGGACTGCAGGTATGGAGAGCTGTTGTCATCGTATTAGATAGATAAGAATGATTATATGTATTGTAGAAATGTCTCCTATCATGTTCCCTAATTTTTTATTATGTCCACATCCTGGTCCCCATCTTGGACATCATAACAAACGTGCACTTTTTTGTTTAATTTACACATTGGACCGAAGGAAAAATGACACTACAGCTACAGAGGTGACCGTCTGATAGCCCAGCTCGACTATCCATCTCTACTGAAGACCCTTTCAGCTTTTTGAGAGTTGGGTGGAGGACATCATCTCTGAAAATAGGGTCCCACAGCTGCACCCCATCAGTGTGAGCAGGACTCTTAGGACTCTTAGAAGAGTCAATGTTTTGAGACCATGGGGGGCGCTTAGCCCCCTCTCTTCGTCACTGAGGATGATTTCACTTTTCAGGGAATAGAGAGGGTGGTCCTTGTGGTGGACTGCAGGTATGGAGAGCTGTTGTCATCGTATTAGATAGATAAGAATGATTATATGTATTGTAGAAATGTCTCCTATCATGTTCCCTATTTTTTTATTATGTCCACATCCTGGTCCCCATCTTGGAAATCATAACAAACGTGCACTTTTTTGTTTAATTTACACATTGGACCATAGGAAAAATGACACTACAGCTACAGAGGTGACCGTCTGGTAGCCCAGCTCGACTATCCATCTCTACTGAAGACCCTTTCAGCTTTTTGAGAGTTGGGTGGAGGACATCATCTCTGAAAATAGGGTCCCACAGCTGCACCCCATCAGTGTGAGCAGGACTCTTAGGACTCTTAGAAGAGTCAATGTTTTGAGACCATGGGGGGCGCTTAGCCCCCTCTCTTCGTCACTGAGGATGATTTCATTTTTCAGGGATTAGAGAGAGTGGTCCTTGTGGTGGACTGCAGGTATGGAGAGCTGTTGTGATCGTATTAGATAGATAAGAATGATTATATGTATTGTAGAAATGTCTCCTATCATGTTCCCTAATTTTTTATTATGTCCACATCCTGGTCCCCATCTTGGACATCATAACAAACGTGCACTTTTTTGTTTAATTTACACATTGGACCATAGGAAAAATGACACTACAGCTACAGAGGTGACCGTCTGATAGCCCAGCTCGACTATCCATCTCTACTGAAGACCCTTTCAGCTTTTTGAGAGTTGGGTGGAGGACATCATCTCTTAAAATAGGGTCCCACAGCTGCACCCCATCAGTGTAAGCAGGACTCTTAGGACTCTTAGAAGAGTCAATGCTCTAAAACCATGGGGGGCGCTTAGCCCCCTCTCTTCGTCCCTGAGGATGATTTCATTTTTCAGGGATTAGAGAGGGTGGTCCTTGTGGTGGACTGCAGGTATGGAGAGCTGTTGTCATCGTATTAGATAGATAAGAATGATTATATGTATTGTAGAAATGTCTCCTATCATGTTCCCTAATTTTTTATTATGTCCACATCCTGGTCCCCATCTTGGACATCATAACAAACGTGCACTTTTTTGTTTAATTTACACATTGGACCATAGGAAAAATGACACTACAGCTACAGAGGTGACCGTCTGATAGCCCAGCTCGACTATCCATCTCTACTGAAGACCCTTTCAGCTTTTTGAGAGTTGGGTGGAGGACATCATCTCTGAAAATAGGGTCCCACAGCTGCACCCCATCAGTGTGAGCAGGACTCTTAGGACTCTTAGAAGAGTTAATGCTCTGAGACCATGGGGGCGCTTAGCCCCCTCTCTTCGTCACTGAGGATGATTTCATTTTTCAGGGATTAGAGAGGGTGGTCCTTGTGGTGGACTGCAGGTATGGAGAGCTGTTGTCATCGTATTAGATAGATAAGAATGATTATATGTATTGTAGAAATGTCTCCTATCATGTTCCCTAATTTTTTATTATGTCCACATCCTGGTCCCCATCTTGGACATCATAACAAACGTGCACTTTTTTGTTTAATTTACACATTGGACCATAGGAAAAATGACACTACAGCTACAGAGGTGACCGTCTGATAGCCCAGCTCGACTATCCATCTCTACTGAAGACCCTTTCAGCTTTTTGAGAGTTGGGTGGAGGACATCATCTCTTAAAATAGGGTCCCACAGCTGCACCCCATCAGTGTAAGCAGGACTCTTAGGACTCTTAGAAGAGTCAATGCTCTAAAACCATGGGGGGCGCTTAGCCCCCTCTCTTCGTCCCTGAGGATGATTTCATTTTTCAGGGATTAGAGAGGGTGGTCCTTGTGGTGGACTGCAGGTATGGAGAGCTGTTGTCATCGTATTAGATAGATAAGAATGATTATATGTATTGTAGAAATGTCTCCTATCATGTTCCCTAATTTTTTATTATGTCCACATCCTGGTCCCCATCTTGGACATCATAACAAACGTGCACTTTTTTGTTTAATTTACACATTGGACCATAGGAAAAATGACACTACAGCTACAGAGGTGACCGTCTGATAGCCCAGCTCGACTATCCATCTCTACTGAAGACCCTTTCAGCTTTTTGAGAGTTGGGTGGAGGACATCATCTCTGAAAATAGGGTCCCACAGCTGCACCCCATCAGTGTGAGCAGGACTCTTAGGACTCTTAGAAGAGTTAATGCTCTGAGACCATGGGGGGCGCTTGGCCCCCTCTCTTCGTCACTGAGGATGATTTCATTTTTCAGGGATTAGAGAGGGTGGTCCTTGTGGTGGACTGCAGGTATGGAGAGCTGTTGTCATCGTATTAGATAGATAAGAATGATTATATGTATTGTAGAAATGTCTCCTATCATGTTCCCTAATTTTTTATTATGTCCACATCCTGGTCCCCATCTTGGACATCATAACAAACGTGCACTTTTTTGTTTAATTTACACATTGGACCATAGGAAAAATGACACTACAGCTACAGAGGTGACCGTCTGATAGCCCAGCTCGACTATCCATCTCTACTGAAGACCCTTTCAGCTTTTTGAGAGTTGGGTGGAGGACATCATCTCTTAAAATTGGGTCCCACAGCTGCACCCCATCAGTGTAAGCAGGACTCTTAGGACTCTTAGAAGAGTCAATGCTCTAAAACCATGGGGGGCGCTTAGCCCCCTCTCTTCGTCCCTGAGGATGATTTCATTTTTCAGGGATTAGAGAGGGTGGTCCTTGTGGTGGACTGCAGGTATGGAGAGCTGTTGTCATCGTATTAGATAGATAAGAATGATTATATGTATTGTAGAAATGTCTCCTATCATGTTCCCTAATTTTTTATTATGTCCACATCCTGGTCCCCATCTTGGACATCATAACAAACGTGCACTTTTTTGTTTAATTTACACATTGGACCATAGGAAAAATGACACTACAGCTACAGAGGTGACCGTCTGATAGCCCAGCTCGACTATCCATCTCTACTGAAGACCCTTTCAGCTTTTTGAGAGTTGGGTGGAGGACATCATCTCTGAAAATAGGGTCCCACAGCTGCACCCCATCAGTGTGAGCAGGACTCTTAGGACTCTTAGAAGAGTTAATGCTCTGAGACCATGGGGGCGCTTAGCCCCCTCTCTTCGTCACTGAGGATGATTTCATTTTTCAGGGATTAGAGAGGGTGGTCCTTGTGGTGGACTGCAGGTATGGAGAGCTGTTGTCATCGTATTAGATAGATAAGAATGATTATATGTATTGTAGAAATGTCTCCTATCATGTTCCCTAATTTTTTATTATGTCCACATCCTGGTCCCCATCTTGGACATCATAACAAACGTGCACTTTTTTGTTTAATTTACACATTGGACCATAGGAAAAATGACACTACAGCTACAGAGGTGACCGTCTGATAGCCCAGCTCGACTATCCATCTCTACTGAAGACCCTTTCAGCTTTTTGAGAGTTGGGTGGAGGACATCATCTCTGAAAATAGGGTCCCACAGCTGCACCCCATCAGTGTGAGCAGGACTCTTAGGACTCTTAGAAGAGTCAATGCTCTGAGACCATTGGGGGCACTTAGCCCCCTCTCTTCATCACTGAGGATGATTTCATTTTTCAGGGATTAGAGAGGGTGGTCCTTGTGGTGGACTGCAGTTATCGAGAGCTGTTATCATCGTATTAGATAGATAAGAATGATTATATGTATTGTAGAAATGTCTCCTATCATGTTCCCTAATTTTTTATTATGTCCACATCCTGGTCCCCATCTTGGACATCATAACAAACGTGCACTTTTTTGTTTAATTTACACATTGGACCATAGGAAAAATGACACTACAGCTACAGAGGTGACCGTCTGATAGCCCAGCTCGACTATCCATCTCTACTGAAGACCCTTTCAGCTTTTTGAGAGTTGGGTGGAGGACATCATCTCTGAAAATAGGGTCCCACAGCTGCACCCCATCAGTGTGAGCAGGACTCTTAGGACTCTTAGAAGAGTCAATGCTCTGAGACCATTGGGGGCACTTAGCCCCCTCTCTTCATCACTGAGGATGATTTCATTTTTCAGGGATTAGAGAGGGTGGTCCTTGTGGTGGACTGCAGTTATCGAGAGCTGTTATCATCGTATTAGATAGATAAGAATGATTATATGTATTGTAGAAATGTCTCCTATCATGTTCCCTAATTTTTTATTATGTCCACATCCTGGTCCCCATCTTGGACATCATAACAAACGTGCACTTTTTTGTTTAATTTACACATTGGACCATAGGAAAAATGACACTACAGCTACAGAGGTGACCGTCTGATAGCCCAGCTCGACTATCCATCTCTACTGAAGACCCTTTCAGCTTTTTGAGAGTTGGGTGGAGGACATCATCTCTGAAAATAGGGTCCCACAGCTGCACCCCATCAGTGTGAGCAGGACTCTTAGGACTCTTAGAAGAGTCAATGCTCTGAGACCATGGGGGGCGCTTAGCCCCCTCTCTTCGTCACTGAGGATGATTTCATTTTTCAGGGATTAGAGAGGGTGGTCCTTGTGGTGGACTGCAGGTATGGAGAGCTGTTGTCATCGTATTAAATAGATAAGAATGATTATATGTATTGTAGAAATGTCTCCTATCATGTTCCCTAATTTTTTATTATGTCCACATCCTGGTCCCCATCTTGAGCATCATAACAAACGTGCACTTTTTTGTTTAATTTACACATTGGACCATAGGAAAAATGACACTACAGCTACAGAGGTGACCGTCTGATAGCCCAGCTCGACTATCCATCTCTACTGAAGACCCTTTCAGCTTTTTGAGAGTTGGGTGGAGAACATCATCTCTGAAAATAGGGTCCCACAGCTGCACCCCATCAGTGTGAGCAGGACTCTTAGGACTCTTAGAAGAGTCAATGCTCTGAGACCATGGGGGGCGCTTAGCCCCCTCTCTTCGTCACTGAGGATGATTTCACTTTTCAGGGAATAGAGAGGGTGGTCCTTGTGGTGGACTGCAGGTATGGAGAGCTGTTGTCATCGTATTAGATAGCTAAGAATGATTATATGTATTGTAGAAATGTCTCCTATCATGTTCTCTATTTTTTTATTATGTCCACATCCTGGTCCCCATCTTGGAAATCATAACAAACGTGCACTTTTTTGTTTAATTTACACATTGGACCATAGGAAAAATGACACTACAGCTACAGAGGTGACCGTCTGATAGCCCAGCTCGACTATCCATCTCTACTGAAGACCCTTTCAGCTTTTTGAAAGTTGGGTGGAGGACATCATCTCTGAAAATAGGGTCCCACAGCTGCACCCCATCAGTGTGAGCAGGAATCTTAGGACTCTTAGAAGAGTCAATGCTCTGAGACCATGGGGGGCGCTTAGCCCCCTCTCTTCGTCACTGAGGATGATTTCATTTTTCAGGGATTAGAGAGAGTGGTCCTTGTGGTGGACTGCAGGTATGGAGAGCTGTTGTGATCGTATTAGATAGATAAGAATGATTATATGTATTGTAGAAATGTCTCCTATTATGTTCCCTAATTTTTTATTATGTCCACATCCTGGTCCCCATCTTGAACATCATAACAAACGTGCACTTTTTTGTTTAATTTACACATTGGACCATAGGAAAAATGACACTACAGCTACAGAGGTGACCGTCTGATAGCCCAGCTCGACTATCCATCTCTACTGAAGACCCTTTCAGCTTTTTGAGAGTTGGGTGGAGGACATCATCTCTGAAAATAGGGTCCCACAGCTGCACCCCATCAGTGTGAGCAGGACTCTTAGGACTCTTAGAAGAGTCAATGCTCTGAGACCATTGGAGGCACTTAGCCCCCTCTCTTCATCACTGAGGATGATTTCATTTTTCAGGGATTAGAGAGGGTGGTCCTTGTGGTGGACTGCAGGTATGGAGAGCTGTTGTCATCGTATTAGATAGATAAGAATGATTATATGTATTGTAGAAATGTCTCCTATCATGTTCCCTAATTTTTTATTATGTCCACATCCTGGTCCCCATCTTGGACATCATAACAAACGTGCACTTTTTTGTTTAATTTACACATTGGACCATAGGAAAAATGACACTACAGCTACAGAGGTGACCGTCTGATAGCCCAGCTCGACTATCCATCTCTACTGAAGACCCTTTCAGCTTTTTGAGAGTTGGGTGGAGGACATCATCTCTGAAAATAGGGTCCCACAGCTGCACCCCATCAGTGTGAGCAGGACTCTTAGGACTCTTAGAAGAGTCAATGCTCTAAAACCATTGGGGGCACTTAGCCCCCTCTCTTCATCACTGAGGATGATTTCATTTTTCAGGGATTAGAGAGGGTGGTCCTTGTGGTGGACTGCAGATATGGAGAGCTTTTATCATCGTATTAGATAGATAAGAATGATTATATGTATTGTAGAAATGTCTCCTATCATGTTCCCTAATTTTTTATTATGTCCACATCCTGGTCCCCATCTTGGACATCATAACAAACGTGCACTTTTTTGTTTAATTTACACATTGGACCATAGGAAAAATGACACTACAGCTACAGAGGTGACCGTCTGATAGCCCAGCTCGACTATCCATCTCTACTGAAGACCCTTTCAGCTTTTTGAGAGTTGGGTGGAGGACATCATCTCTGAAAATAGGGTCCCACAGCTGCACCCCATCAGTGTGAGCAGGAATCTTAGGACTCTTAGAAGAGTCAATGCTCTGAGACCATGGGGGGCGCTTAGCCCCCTCTCTTCGTCACTGAGGATGATTTCATTTTTCAGGGATTAGAGAGAGTGGTCCTTGTGGTGGACTGCAGGTATGGAGAGCTGTTGTGATCGTATTAGATAGATAAGAATGATTATATGTATTGTAGAAATGTCTCCTATCATGTTCCCTAATTTTTTATTATGTCCACATCCTGGTCCCCATCTTGAACATCATAACAAACGTGCACTTTTTTGTTTAATTTACACATTGGACCATAGGAAAAATGACACTACAGCTACAGAGGTGACCGTCTGATAGCCCAGCTCGACTATCCATCTCTACTGAAGACCCTTTCAGCTTTTTGAGAGTTGGGTGGAGGACATCATCTCTGAAAATAGGGTCCCACAGCTGCACCCCATCAGTGTGAGCAGGACTCTTAGGACTCTTAGAAGAGTCAATGCTCTGAGACCATTGGGGGCACTTAGCCCCCTCTCTTCATCACTGAGGATGATTTCATTTTTCAGGGATTAGAGAGGGTGGTCCTTGTGGTGGACTGCAGATATGGAGAGCTGTTATCATCATATTAGATAGATAAGAATGATTATATGTATTGTAGAAATGTCTCCTATCATGTTCCCTAATTTTTTATTATGTCCACATCCTGGTCCCCATCTTGGACATCATAACAAACGTGCACTTTTTTGTTTAATTTACACATTGGACCATAGGAAAAATGACACTACAGCTACAGAGGTGACCGTCTGATAGCCCAGCTCGACTATCCATCTCTACTGAAGACCCTTTCAGCTTTTTGAGAGTTGGGTGGAGGACATCATCTCTGAAAATAGGGTCCCACAGCTGCAACCCATCAGTGTAAGCAGGACTCTTAGGACTCTTAGAAGAGTTAATGCTCTGAGACCATGGGGGCGCTTAGCCCCCTCTCTTCGTCACTGAGGATGATTTCATTTTTCAGGGATTAGAGAGGGTGGTCCTTGTGGTGGACTGCAGGTATGGAGAGCTGTTGTCATCGTATTAGATAGATAAGAATGATTATATGTATTGTAGAAATGTCTCCTATCATGTTCCCTAATTTTTTATTATGTCCACATCCTGGTCCCCATCTTGGACATCATAACAAACGTGCACTTTTTTGTTTAATTTACACATTGGACCATAGGAAAAATGACACTACAGCTACAGAGGTGACCGTCTGATAGCCCAGCTCGACTATCCATCTCTACTGAAGACCCTTTCAGCTTTTTGAGAGTTGGGTGGAGGACATCATCTCTGAAAATAGGGTCCCACAGCTGCACCCCATCAGTGTGAGCAGGACTCTTAGGACTCTTAGAAGAGTCAATGCTCTGAGACCATGGGGGGCGCTTAGCCCCCACTCTTCGTCACTGAGGATGATTTCACTTTTCAGGGATTAGAGAGGGTGGTCCTTGTGGTGGACTGCAGGTATGGAGAGCTGTTGTCATCGTATTAAATAGATAAGAATGATTATATGTATTGTAGAAATGTCTCCTATCATGTTCCCTAATTTTTTATTATGTCCACATCCTGGTCCCCATCTTGGACATCATAACAAACGTGCACTTTTTTGTTTAATTTACACATTGGACCATAGGAAAAATGACACTACAGCTACAGAGGTGACCGTCTGATAGCCCAGCTCGACTATCCATCTCTACTGAAGACCCTTTCAGCTTTTTGAGAGTTGGGTAGAGAACATCATCTCTGAAAATAGGGTCCCACAGCTGCACCCTATCAGTGTGAGCAGGACTCTTAGGACTCTTAGAAGAGTCAATGCTCTGAGACCATGGGGGGCGCTTAGCCCCCTCTCTTCGTCACTGAGGATGATTTCATTTTTCAGGGATTAGAGAGAGTGGTCCTTGTGGTGGACTGCAGGTATGGAGAGCTGTTGTGATCGTATTAGATAGATAAGAATGATTATATGTATTGTAGAAATGTCTCCTATCATGTTCCCTAATTTTTTATTATGTCCACATCCTGGTCCCCATCTTGAACATCATAACAAACGTGCACTTTTTTGTTTAATTTACACATTGGACCATAGGAAAAATGACACTACAGCTACAGAGGTGACCGTCTGATAGCCCAGCTCGACTATCCATCTCTACTGAAGACCCTTTCAGCTTTTTGAGAGTTGGGTGGAGGACATCATCTCTGAAAATAGGGTCCCACAGCTGCACCCCATCAGTGTGAGCAGGACTCTTAGGACTCTTAGAAGAGTCAATGCTCTGAGACCATTGGGGGCACTTAGCCCCCTCTCTTCATCACTGAGGATGATTTCATTTTTCAGGGATTAGAGAGGGTGGTCCTTGTGGTGGACTGCAGGTATGGAGAGCTGTTGTCATCGTATTAGATAGATAAGAATGATTATATGTATTGTAGAAATGTCTCCTATCATGTTCCCTAATTTTTTATTATGTCCACATCCTGGTCCCCATCTTGGACATCATAACAAACGTGCACTTTTTTGTTTAATTTACACATTGGACCATAGGAAAAATGACACTACAGCTACAGAGGTGACCGTCTGATAGCCCAGCTCGACTATCCATCTCTACTGAAGACCCTTTCAGCTTTTTGAGAGTTGGGTGGAGGACATCATCTCTGAAAATAGGGTCCCACAGCTGCACCCCATCAGTGTGAGCAGGACTCTTAGGACTCTTAGAAGAGTCAATGCTCTAAAACCATTGGGGGCACTTAGCCCCCTCTCTTCATCACTGAGGATGATTTCATTTTTCAGGGATTAGAGAGGGTGGTCCTTGTGGTGGACTGCAGATATGGAGAGCTTTTATCATCGTATTAGATAGATAAGAATGATTATATGTATTGTAGAAATGTCTCCTATCATGTTCCCTAATTTTTTATTATGTCCACATCCTGGTCCCCATCTTGGACATCATAACAAACGTGCACTTTTTTGTTTAATTTACACATTGGACCATAGGAAAAATGACACTACAGCTACAGAGGTGACCGTCTGATAGCCCAGCTCGACTATCCATCTCTACTGAAGACCCTTTCAGCTTTTTGAGAGTTGGGTGGAGGACATCATCTCTGAAAATAGGGTCCCACAGCTGCACCCCATCAGTGTGAGCAGGACTCTTAGGACTCTTAGAAGAGTCAATGCTCTGAGACCATGGGGGGCGCTTAGCCCCCTCTCTTCGTCACTGAGGATGATTTCATTTTTCAGGGATTAGAGAGGGTGGTCCTTGTGGTGGACTGCAGGTATGGAGAGCTGTTGTCATCGTATTAAATAGATAAGAATGATTATATGTATTGTAGAAATGTCTCCTATCATGTTCCCTAATTTTTTATTATGTCCACATCCTGGTCCCCATCTTGGACATCATAACAAACGTGCACTTTTTTGTTTAATTTACACATTGGACCATAGGAAAAATGACACTACAGCTACAGAGGTGACCGTCTGATAGCCCAGCTCGACTATCCATCTCTACTGAAGACCCTTTCAGCTTTTTGAGAGTTGGGTGGAGGACATCATCTCTGAAAATAGGGTCCCACAGCTGCACCCCATCAGTGTGAGCAGGAATCTTAGGACTCTTAGAAGAGTCAATGCTCTGAGACCATGGGGGGCGCTTAGCCCCCTCTCTTCGTCACTGAGGATGATTTCATTTTTCAGGGATTAGAGAGAGTGGTCCTTGTGGTGGACTGCAGGTATGGAGAGCTGTTGTGATCGTATTAGATAGATAAGAATGATTATATGTATTGTAGAAATGTCTCCTATCATGTTCCCTAATTTTTTATTATGTCCACATCCTGGTCCCCATCTTGGACATCATAACAAACGTGCACTTTTTTGTTTAATTTACACATTGGACCATAGGAAAAATGACACTACAGCTACAGAGGTGACCGTCTGATAGCCCAGCTCGACTATCCATCTCTACTGAAGACCCTTTCAGCTTTTTGAGAGTTGGGTGGAGGACATCATCTCTGAAAATAGGGTCCCACAGCTGCACCCCATCAGTGTGAGCAGGACTCTTAGGACTCTTAGAAGAGTCAATGCTCTGAGACCATGGGGGGCGCTTAGCCCCCTCTCTTCGTCACTGAGGATGATTTCATTTTTCAGGGATTAGAGAGGGTGGTCCTTGTGGTGGACTGCAGGTATGGAGAGCTGTTGTCATCGTATTAAATAGATAAGAATGATTATATGTATTGTAGAAATGTCTCCTATCATGTTCCCTAATTTTTTATTATGTCCACATCCTGGTCCCCATCTTGGACATCATAACAAACGTGCACTTTTTTGTTTAATTTACACATTGGACCATAGGAAAAATGACACTACAGCTACAGAGGTGACCGTCTGATAGCCCAGCTCGACTATCCATCTCTACTGAAGACCCTTTCAGCTTTTTGAGAGTTGGGTGGAGAACATCATCTCTGAAAATAGGGTCCCACAGCTGCACCCCATCAGTGTGAGCAGGACTCTTAGGACTCTTAGAAGAGTCAATGCTCTGAGACCATGGGGGGCGCTTAGTCCCCTCTCTTCGTCACTGAGGATGATTTCACTTTTCAGGGAATAGAGAGGGTGGTCCTTGTGGTGGACTGCAGGTATGGAGAGCTGTTGTCATCGTATTAGATAGATAAGAATGATTATATGTATTGTAGAAATGTCTCCTATCATGTTCCCTATTTTTTTATTATGTCCACATCCTGGTCCCCATCTTGGAAATCATAACAAACGTGCACTTTTTTGTTTAATTTACACATTGGACCATAGGAAAAATGACACTACAGCTACAGAGGTGACCGTCTGATAGCCCAGCTCGACTATCCATCTCTACTGAAGACCCTTTCAGCTTTTTGAGAGTTGGGTGGAGGACATCATCTCTGAAAATAGGGTCCCACAGCTGCACCCCATCAGTGTGAGCAGGAATCTTAGGACTCTTAGAAGAGTCAATGCTCTGAGACCATGGGGGGCGCTTAGCCCCCTCTCTTCGTCACTGAGGATGATTTCATTTTTCAGGGATTAGAGAGAGTGGTCCTTGTGGTGGACTGCAGGTATGGAGAGCTGTTGTGATCGTATTAGATAGATAAGAATGATTATATGTATTGTAGAAATGTCTCCTATCATGTTCCCTAATTTTTTATTATGTCCACATCCTGGTCCCCATCTTGAACATCATAACAAACGTGCACTTTTTTGTTTAATTTACACATTGGACCATAGGAAAAATGACACTACAGCTACAGAGGTGACCGTCTGATAGCCCAGCTCGACTATCCATCTCTACTGAAGACCCTTTCAGCTTTTTGAGAGTTGGGTGGAGGACATCATCTCTGAAAATAGGGTCCCACAGCTGCACCCCATCAGTGTGAGCAGGACTCTTAGGACTCTTAGAAGAGTCAATGCTCTGAGACCATTGGGGGCACTTAGCCCCCTCTCTTCATCACTGAGGATGATTTCATTTTTCAGGGATTAGAGAGGGTGGTCCTTGTGGTGGACTGCAGATATGGAGAGCTGTTATCATCATATTAGATAGATAAGAATGATTATATGTATTGTAGAAATGTCTCCTATCATGTTCCCTAATTTTTTATTATGTCCACATCCTGGTCCCCATCTTGGACATCATAACAAACGTGCACTTTTTTGTTTAATTTACACATTGGACCATAGGAAAAATGACACTACAGCTACAGAGGTGACCGTCTGATAGCCCAGCTCGACTATCCATCTCTACTGAAGACCCTTTCAGCTTTTTGAGAGTTGGGTGGAGGACATCATCTCTGAAAATAGGGTCCCACAGCTGCAACCCATCAGTGTAAGCAGGACTCTTAGGACTCTTAGAAGAGTTAATGCTCTGAGACCATGGGGGCGCTTAGCCCCCTCTTTTCGTCACTGAGGATGATTTCATTTTTCAGGGATTAGAGAGGGTGGTCCTTGTGGTGGACTGCAGGTATGGAGAGCTGTTGTCATCGTATTAGATAGATAAGAATGATTATATGTATTGTAGAAATGTCTCCTATCATGTTCCCTAATTTTTTATTATGTCCACATCCTGGTCCCCATCTTGGACATCATAACAAACGTGCACTTTTTTGTTTAATTTACACATTGGACCATAGGAAAAATGACACTACAGCTACAGAGGTGACCGTCTGATAGCCCAGCTCGACTATCCATCTCTACTGAAGACCCTTTCAGCTTTTTGAGAGTTGGGTGGAGGACATCATCTCTGAAAATAGGGTCCCACAGCTGCACCCCATCAGTGTGAGCAGGACTCTTAGGACTCTTAGAAGAGTCAATGCTCTGAGACCATGGGGGGCGCTTAGCCCCCACTCTTCGTCACTGAGGATGATTTCATTTTTCAGGGATTAGAGAGGGTGGTCCTTGTGGTGGACTGCAGGTATGGAGAGCTGTTGTCATCGTATTAAATAGATAAGAATGATTATATGTATTGTAGAAATGTCTCCTATCATGTTCCCTAATTTTTTATTATGTCCACATCCTGGTCCCCATCTTGGACATCATAACAAACGTGCACTTTTTTGTTTAATTTACACATTGGACCATAGGAAAAATGACACTACAGCTACAGAGGTGACCGTCTGATAGCCCAGCTCGACTATCCATCTCTACTGAAGACCCTTTCAGCTTTTTGAGAGTTGGGTAGAGAACATCATCTCTGAAAATAGGGTCCCACAGCTGCACCCTATCAGTGTGAGCAGGACTCTTAGGACTCTTAGAAGAGTCAATGCTCTGAGACCATGGGGGGCGCTTAGCCCCCTCTCTTCGTCACTGAGGATGATTTCACTTTTCAGGTAATAGAGAGGGTGGTCCTTGTGGTGGACTGCAGGTATGGAGAGCTGTTGTCATCGTATTAGATAGATAAGAATGATTATATGTATTGTAGAAATGTCTCCTATCATGTTCCCTATTTTTTTATTATGTCCACATCCTGGTCCCCATCTTGGAAATCATAACAAACGTGCACTTTTTTGTTTAATTTACACATTGGACCATAGGAAAAATGACACTACAGCTACAGAGGTGACCGTCTGATAGCCCAGCTCGACTATCCATCTCTACTGAAGACCCTTTCAGCTTTTTGAGAGTTGGGTGGAGGACATCATCTCTGAAAATAGGGTCCCACAGCTGCACCCCATCAGTGTGAGCAGGAATCTTAGGACTCTTAGAAGAGTCAATGCTCTGAGACCATGGGGGCGCTTAGCCCCCTCTCTTCGTCACTGAGGATGATTTAATTTTTCAGGGATTAGAGTGGTCCTTGTGGTGGACTGCAGGTATGGAGAGCTGTTGTGATCGTATTAGATAGATAAGAATGATTATATGTATTGTAGAAATGTCTCCTATCATGTTCCCTAATTTCTTATTATGTCCACATCCTGGTCCCCATCTTGGACATCATAACAAACGTGCACTTTTTTGTTTAATTTACACATTGGACCATAGGAAAAATGACACTACAGCTACAGAGGTGACCGTCTGATAGCCCAGCTCGACTATCCATCTCTACTGAAGACCCTTTCAGCTTTTTGAGAGTTGGGTGGAGGACATCATCTCTGAAAATAGGGTCCCACAGCTGCACCCCATCAGTGTGAGCAGGACTCTTAGGACTCTTAGAAGAGTCAATGCTCTGAGACCATGGGGGGCGCTTAGCCCCCACTCTTCGTCACTGAGGATGATTTCATTTTTCAGGGATTAGAGAGGGTGGTCCTTGTGGTGGACTGCAGGTATGGAGAGCTGTTGTCATCGTATTAAATAGATAAGAATGATTATATGTATTGTAGAAATGTCTCCTATCATGTTCCCTAATTTTTTATTATGTCCACATCCTGGTCCCCATCTTGGACATCATAACAAACGTGCACTTTTTTGTTTAATTTACACATTGGACCATAGGAAAAATGACACTACAGCTACAGAGGTGACCGTCTGATAGCCCAGCTCGACTATCCATCTCTACTGAAGACCCTTTCAGCTTTTTGAGAGTTGGGTAGAGAACATCATCTCTGAAAATAGGGTCCCACAGCTGCACCCTATCAGTGTGAGCAGGACTCTTAGGACTCTTAGAAGAGTCAATGCTCTGAGACCATGGGGGGCGCTTAGCCCCCTCTCTTCGTCACTGAGGATGATTTCACTTTTCAGGTAATAGAGAGGGTGGTCCTTGTGGTGGACTGCAGGTATGGAGAGCTGTTGTCATCGTATTAGATAGATAAGAATGATTATATGTATTGTAGAAATGTCTCCTATCATGTTCCCTATTTTTTTATTATGTCCACATCCTGGTCCCCATCTTGGAAATCATAACAAACGTGCACTTTTTTGTTTAATTTACACATTGGACCATAGGAAAAATGACACTACAGCTACAGAGGTGACCGTCTGATAGCCCAGCTCGACTATCCATCTCTACTGAAGACCCTTTCAGCTTTTTGAGAGTTGGGTGGAGGACATCATCTCTGAAAATAGGGTCCCACAGCTGCACCCCATCAGTGTGAGCAGGAATCTTAGGACTCTTAGAAGAGTCAATGCTCTGAGACCATGGGGGCGCTTAGCCCCCTCTCTTCGTCACTGAGGATGATTTAATTTTTCAGGGATTAGAGAGAGTGGTCCTTGTGGTGGACTGCAGGTATGGAGAGCTGTTGTGATCGTATTAGATAGATAAGAATGATTATATGTATTGTAGAAATGTCTCCTATCATGTTCCCTAATTTCTTATTATGTCCACATCCTGGTCCCCATCTTGGACATCATAACAAACGTGCACTTTTTTGTTTAATTTACACATTGGACCATAGGAAAAATGACACTACAGCTACAGAGGTGACCGTCTGATAGCCCAGCTCGACTATCCATCTCTACTGAAGACCCTTTCAGCTTTTTGAGAGTTGGGTGGAGGACATCATCTCTGAAAATAGGGTCCCACAGCTTCACCCCATCAGTGTGAGCAGGACTCTTAGGACTCTTAGAAGAGTCAATGCTCTGGTACCATGGGGGGCGCTTGGCCCCCTCTCTTCGTCACTGAGGATGATTTCATTTTTCAGGGATTAGAGAGGGTGGTCCTTGTGGTGGACTGCAGGTATGGAGAGCTGTTGTCATCGTATTAGATAGATAAGAATGATTATATGTATTGTAGAAATGTCTCCTATCATGTTCCCTAATTTTTTATTATGTCCACATCCTGGTCCCCATCTTGGACATCATAACAAACGTGCACTTTTTTGTTTAATTTACACATTGGACCATAGGAAAAATGACACTACAGCTACAGAGGTGACCGTCTGATAGCCCAGCTCGACTATCCATCTCTACTGAAGACCCTTTCAGCTTTTTGAGAGTTGGGTGGAGGACATCATCTCTGAAAATAGGGTCCCACAGCTGCACCCCATCAGTGTGAGCAGGACTCTTAGGACTCTTAGAAGAGTTAATGCTCTGAGACCATGGGGGCGCTTAGCCCCCTCTCTTCGTCACTGAGGATGATTTCATTTTTCAGGGATTAGAGAGGGTGGTCCTTGTGGTGGACTGCAGGTATGGAGAGCTGTTGTCATCGTATTAGATAGATAAGAATGATTATATGTATTGTAGAAATGTCTCCTATCATGTTCCCTAATTTTTTATTATGTCCACATCCTGGTCCCCATCTTGGACATCATAACAAACGTGCACTTTTTTGTTTAATTTACACATTGGACCATAGGAAAAATGACACTACAGCTACAGAGGTGACCGTCTGATAGCCCAGCTCGACTATCCATCTCTACTGAAGACCCTTTCAGCTTTTTGAGAGTCGGGTGGAGGACATCATCTCTGAAAATAGGGTCCCACAGCTTCACCCCATCAGTGTGAGCAGGACTCTTAGGACTCTTAGAAGAGTCAATGCTCTGGTACCATGGGGGGCGCTTGGCCCCCTCTCTTCGTCACTGAGGATGATTTCATTTTTCAGGGATTAGAGAGGGTGGTCCTTGTGGTGGACTGCAGGTATGGAGAGCTGTTGTCATCGTATTAGATAGATAAGAATGATTATATGTATTGTAGAAATGTCTCCTATCATGTTCCCTAATTTTTTATTATGTCCACATCCTGGTCCCCATCTTGGACATCATAACAAACGTGCACTTTTTTGTTTAATTTACACATTGGACCATAGGAAAAATGACACTACAGCTACAGAGGTGACCGTCTGATAGCCTAGCTCGACTATCCATCTCTACTGAAGACCCTTTCAGCTTTTTGAGAGTTGGGTGGAGGACATCATCTCTGAAAATAGGGTCCCACAGCTGCACCCCATCAGTGTGAGCAGGACTCTTAGGACTCTTAGAAGAGTTAATGCTCTGAGACCATGGGGGCGCTTAGCCCCCTCTCTTCGTCACTGAGGATGATTTCATTTTTCAGGGATTAGAGAGGGTGGTCCTTGTGGTGGACTGCAGGTATGGAGAGCTGTTGTCATCGTATTAGATAGATAAGAATGATTATATGTATTGTAGAAATGTCTCCTATCATGTTCCCTAATTTTTTATTATGTCCACATCCTGGTCCCCATCTTGGACATCATAACAAACGTGCACTTTTTTGTTTAATTTACACATTGGACCATAGGAAAAATGACACTACAGCTACAGAGGTGACCGTCTGATAGCCCAGCTCGACTATCCATCTCTACTGAAGACCCTTTCAGCTTTTTGAGAGTTGGGTGGAGGACATCATCTCTGAAAATAGGGTCCCACAGCTGCACCCCATCAGTGTGAGCAGGACTCTTAGGACTCTTAGAAGAGTCAATGCTCTGAGACCATTGGGGGCACTTAGCCCCCTCTCTTCGTCACTGAGGATGATTTCATTTTTCAGGGATTAGAGAGGGTGGTCCTTGTGGTGGACTGCAGGTATGGAGAGCTGTTGTCATCGTATTAGATAGATAAGAATGATTATATGTATTGTAGAAATGTCTCCTATCATGTTCCCTAATTTCTTATTATGTCCACATCCTGGTCCCCATCTTGGACATCATAACAAACGTGCACTTTTTTGTTTAATTTACACATTGGACCATAGGAAAAATGACACTACAGCTACATAGGTGACCGTCTGATAGCCCAGCTCGACTATCCATCTCTACTGAAGACCCTTTCAGCTTTTTGAGAGTCGGGTGGAGGACATCATCTCTGAAAATAGGGTCCCAGAGCTTCACCCCATCAGTGTGAGCAGGACTCTTAGGACTCTTAGAAGAGTCAATGCTCTGGTACCATGGGGGGCGCTTGGCCCCCTCTCTTCGTCACTGAGGATGATTTCATTTTTCAGGGATTAGAGAGGGTGGTCCTTGTGGTGGACTGCAGGTATGGAGAGCTGTTGTCATCGTATTAGATAGATAAGAATGATTATATGTATTGTAGAAATGTCTCCTATCATGTTCCCTAATTTTTTATTATGTCCACATCCTGGTCCCCATCTTGGACATCATAACAAACGTGCACTTTTTTGTTTAATTTACACATTGGACCATAGGAAAAATGACACTACAGCTACAGAGGTGACCGTCTGATAGCCCAGCTCGACTATCCATCTCTACTGAAGACCCTTTCAGCTTTTTGAGAGTTGGGTGGAGGACATCATCTCTGAAAATAGGGTCCCACAGCTGCACCCCATCAGTGTGAGCAGGACTCTTAGGACTCTTAGAAGAGTTAATGCTCTGAGACCATGGGGGCGCTTAGCCCCCTCTCTTCGTCACTGAGGATGATTTCATTTTTCAGGGATTAGAGAGGGTGGTCCTTGTGGTGGACTGCAGGTATGGAGAGCTGTTGTCATCGTATTAGATAGATAGAAAGGAGGCGGTTCGCCGGTCACAGCGACGTCGCCGGGCAGGTAAGTATGTGTGACGGGTCTGGTCGGTGTTGTGCGGCATGGGCAGCGATTTACCCGTGTCGCGCAACAGATGGGGGCGGGTACCCACACTAGCGATATCGGGACCGATATCGCAGTGTGTAAAGTAGCCTTTAGTCACATGACCAAGACTGTATCTGTGTCCCTACAACACACTTGAGACAAATGTGTGTGTGAGCCTGCATTGTGGGGTATATATAATATATTATAGAGCTGGGAAGGATCATTCTAAGCAGTGAGCTGTTCCAGTATTTGTAGGAAAATACCCAGTAGAAGCATCAAACACAGCACCAATACCTCCCATCAGTATCCCACCACAGTGCCATGTAACCCATGCCCTACACTCCCATCTACACCAATACTATACAGGCACAAACTAGTATATCTGACTAAAAGCCCCCAAAATATGAAGAACGGCCTATAGTTGAGTGTGGATATAAAATCTATGTGAGCAGAGCTAGAATAGAAATCACTGATCGCATTGAAGTCATTCTGACCATAAATCACCATGATATCAAGGTGAGGAGTTGTGTGTTACTGCTGGGAGGAAAGGGTTAACAGTGGAATATTAAGGTGCATTTCTGTGTGCAGTGTTACTGTGGCGCCCCTGACCTGGTCAGGCACCACTGAGTACTGCACCCATGCTGGGGACAGTACAATACAGGTAATCCGGAAGGCTGACCGGGGTGTGGAACACAGGCGCAGAGTGATCAGGTCTCACACATGTACCTATGAGAGGACCCCTGGGGATCCCAGGAGGGGGCGAAGCATGAGCACGGCCTCCATCTCCTCTCAAGGGGTGTGGTAAGAGAGTCTGGTTACTAAGTGGCGTAGGCAAGAACAGGAGAGGAGGGGCAGTGAGTCGGTTAGGGCAGAACTCCATAGGGCTCAGTGAGGAGCAGACCTGTGGGGCTTGTGCTGTCTAACAGCGCCCGCGCAGTGGCTATTGACGGGGGAGAACGGTCAACTAGGAGTGCTACCCGAAATCCATCTTCAGCTAAAGAGAGGGCACGGAGTGGGAAGTAAGGAGACTGCTAGAGAGTACCAGGCCCAAACGGGCGGCAGATCCCGGAGCGGAGATAGATCCATCTTTCTTTTGCTAAACCTGCCGGTGTGGGGCCCTCAAAGCCCACACCACAACAACTAAAAGCCGCAGCCACGTAGCCACAGTTAGGGCCCATAGGTCACAGGAGGCAAGCAGCTGGAGTGGCCTGGTCCAGGCGACAAGCACACGGCAAACGAAGGGGAGAGAGGCTGCAGCATCTTCCCTGGGTGACCCCCATAGGGACTAAAAGTCGGGGTTACCCCAAACCAACAAGGGCTAAGGAAGGCGAGTTAGTAGTCACCCTCACAAGTCAGCCTGAAGGACACCTGGTTCCCACCTGGTTCATCCCAGCTATGCCCGGGTCACTCACCCTGCCATCAACTGTGAGTAAAAACCCTGAAAGACATCCTGCTTGTGTGGAGTCATTCTGCGCCTTGTAGTTCTACACAACTACACAGGGCCCTGGGGCTTGCCTCACTCTCAGGAGGCCACTACATCCGACTGCACCCACCATCAGCCCCAGGCAGCCCTTAACCTGCAGTGGCGGTCCCCACTGACCGCAAATCTGAGAGTGGCGTCACGACTACAGAGAAGATCTCCTACCTGTGATCCAGATCCAGCAGCGTGGAGTCCCTGAAGGTAATGCAGCTGCACAACACCTGTGGGGCTTCACATCTGGCGTCACGAACAGGATAAGGACTAGACCTGTTCAGACAGGTGACCATGTGCCTGGGCGGTCCGCTTGAAAAATTGGAAGCGCCGCCATATTGCCACCATGAAAAGCGCGCTGAAAAACAACAGCAGCCCGCGCTGGAAGAAGTTACCGCCCACGAAGAGGTGTGGCTACCCAGAGATCCCCTGCAGAGTTCGGACCTCGCTGGTGAAGAAAGCGGAAGCGTCCAGAGACGGCGGAGCAGAAGAGAACCCAGCAGTGTGCTAGAGAAAATGGAGTCCAGACGCGGATACCCAGAGCCAGGCTCTGCTGCCTGGTGGTGCCGGGAGCTCGCTATCTTCTGCGACCAGCTGGAGGCTAGGATTGTACGACAGCTCAGTGAGGGACGCACGGAGCTCCTGGAGATGGCTGCGGCGGTGCGGACCTACGAGGAGGGAGTCGCGCGACGCCTGCCAGACCGAGCGGCGACGACTCAGACCCCGATGCTGCCACAGATGGGTGAGTCCAGAGATGCCCCGGCCAGCGCAAGTGCTCCGACCCCTGCAGCTACGCCCGCGGTCCCAGAAGAGGCGCCCGGCGCGGCGACGCCGAGCGAGGCCGCAGCCACGCTAGATGCGGCCCGCCAAATCCAGGCCGCCGCAGCGATGCCCCGCCTAGCCCGCAAAGGCCCGACTGCCACGGCGATACTCATCCGTGCCGCAGGTGTGACGCTGACCCAGGCTGCCACCCTGCTGAGCCCAGTCCGCCAAGATCCCACCGCAGCCTCGACGCTCGTCCGCGCCGCCAGTGAGATGCTGAACCAGGCCGCAGCCACGCCAGGTGCGGCCCGCCAAGCCCCGATCACCGCAGCGACGCCCAGCTCCACCTGCACGGATCCCAGCGAGGCTGCAACGCCGATCCAGGCCGCCGCCATGCCAGGCGCGGCCCGCCAAGACCAGGCCGCCGCCATGCCAGGCGCGGCCCGCCAAGACCAGGCCGCCGCCATGCCAGGCGCGGTCCGCCAAGAAAAGACAGACGTACCCTCATTTACCCCGGCCTGTAGGGCCAGAGCAGACACCGCTCCCCAGGCTAAGGAGCTCCCTGCTAGGAAATCCACGCTGGGGGAGGACCCCGCATACTGGCAGCTGAAGGCTGACCTGGAGGCCAAGTTCCCACAGGAGATGGTGGACCAGTACATGCTCCCTCCGCACACTCCTAAGGCAATCCCGGCAGCAACCACGCCGAAGAGTCCACCGCCTGGGCCAGCTGAGGAACACTCATCCCCAGCGCTGCCACAAGCAGAGTGCAGCGAAGAACTAAGGGGGAGAGGAGGGCAAGAAGCTAAGGAGCTGACTCAGGAGCCACCAGCAGTGGATCCATGCCCAGAGCCGGAGATGCTACCATATTCCCGCTGGGATGAAGAAGACCTGACCCCATCGGCTGAGGAAGATTTGTCCAGCAACCTTACCTGGGGGCCTGCAGGCAGCGAAGTAACAGCAACCAAGCAAGATCCAGCCCGTAAGACACGGCGTCGTAATAGAACAACACTGTCCCCTGCATCGCCATTCCCAGAGCAGAGAGAAGTTACGGCCAGAGATCTACAAGAGAAAAAGTTCCTGAGAAGAGCCAAGGCACAGGCTAGAGGACCCCTTTGTAGAGGAGTTGTGGAGGACTTTAATTTGAAAAGCGGATACGGCTTTATTGTGGCACGAGGCATGAAAGAAGGAATTTTCGTTAATAGAAGGGATGTGAGAGCCCACTTGCCCAGAGGACACCCTGGAAGGAATTTGAAAATTGGAGACTCAGTACAGTTCACTATGCATCAAGGAGAAAGAGGATGGTATGCACTGGATGTTGCACCATGTCCTAAAGATAAAGAAACAGATGCAGAAAAGGAAACAGATGAAGATCAAGAAAGAAAAGACAAGGAACCTACAGATGAGACTACCTCCGACGACGACAAAGAGCAAGAAAGCAGCAGGTGCCGCAGCCCTACCGGCCAAAGCCCTGGTATGGAGGAGTAGAGGAATCCACATAAAGCACAGAAGTTACAAGTTTTGAAAAGTTTGTTTTGCAACGTTCTCAAGTTTAAGCATGTGCCCACAAAAACTATTGTGAGAAAACCATAAACCTTAAGGCTATGAACTGGCTATAGCCACAAACTCTCGCAGTGTAAATAGTTACACCAGAGGCACCACCACCAGAGCCAGCCTGTTTAGGGGCTTGGCTCGTCTGCGACCAGGAGGAGTCCGTCCGTATATAGGGCCTTGGCTCGCCTGCGACCAGAGAGCATGCCTGTTTATGGGGCCTGGCTCTCCACCACAAAGAGGGTACCTGGTCAGCACCAACTGTGGAGGCCGCCTCTACATCCTGCCAGAAGAGGCTGAAGGCGCGGATCCACCGGGCCAGGTATACCCTGAAACCACCAGCCCATGAAAGCCGCCTCTACATCCTGCCAGAAGTGGCTGAAGGCGCGGCCAACGGGAGAGGCAGATTGGAGGAAAGGTCTGGGGAAGTGGATGGCCCAGACCTGGTTACCAAAAGAAACCGGTGACCTGCCTCCTGAAAGGGTTTTGGGTGGGTTAACGGACTTGTGGGTGGAGGGTGGTGATGTATGATACCTGGTGATCTTAAAATGTTTTACCATGTTTTAATGTTTTATGCATTTAAAATGTTGTCTTGCAGCCCGAGGACGTGCTGGTGATAACTAAGGGGGAATGTGGCGCCCCTGACCTGGTCAGGCACCACTGAGTACTGCACCCATGCTGGGGACAGTACAATACAGGTAATCCGGAAGGCTGACCGGGGTGTGGAACACAGGCGCATAGTGATCAGGTCTCACACATGTACCTATGAGAGGACCCCTGGGGATCCCAGGAGGGGGCGAAGCATGAGCACGGCCTCCATCTCCTCTCAAGGGGTGTGGTAAGAGAGTCTGGTTACTAAGTGGCGTAGGCAAGAACAGGAGAGGAGGGGCAGTGAGTCGGTTAGGGCAGAACTCCATAGGGCTCAGTGAGGAGCAGACCTGTGGGGCTTGTGCTGTCTAACAGCGCCCGCGCAGTGGCTATTGACGGGGGAGAACGGTCAACTAGGAGTGCTACCCGAAATCCATCTTCAGCTAAAGAGAGGGCACGGAGTGGGAAGTAAGGAGACTGCTAGAGAGTACCAGGCCCAAACGGGCGGCAGATCCCGGAGCGGAGATAGATCCATCTTTCTTTTGCTAAACCTGCCGGTGTGGGGCCCTCAAAGCCCACACCACAACAACTAAAAGCCGCAGCCACGTAGCCACAGTTAGGGCCCATAGGTCACAGGAGGCAAGCAGCTGGAGTGGCCTGGTCCAGGCGACAAGCACACGGCAAACGAAGGGGAGAGAGGCTGCAGCATCTTCCCTGGGTGACCCCCATAGGGACTAAAAGTCGGGGTTACCCCAAACCAACAAGGGCTAAGGAAGGCGAGTTAGTAGTCACCCTCACAAGTCAGCCTGAAGGACACCTGGTTCCCACCTGGTTCATCCCAGCTATGCCCGGGTCACTCACCCTGCCATCAACTGTGAGTAAAAACCCTGAAAGACATCCTGCTTGTGTGGAGTCATTCTGCGCCTTGTAGTTCTACACAACTACACAGGGCCCTGGGGCTTGCCTCACTCTCAGGAGGCCACTACATCCGACTGCACCCACCATCAGCCCCAGGCAGCCCTTAACCTGCAGTGGCGGTCCCCACTGACCGCAAATCTGAGAGTGGCGTCACGACTACAGAGAAGATCTCCTACCTGTGATCCAGATCCAGCAGCGTGGAGTCCCTGAAGGTAATGCAGCTGCACAACACCTGTGGGGCTTCACATTACTAGTCAATGTAACAATTCAGTATGAGCTGCTCTTGGTGCCGGGGGAGGGAGATGCTCTCCTGAGCAAGATAGATGGGGAATGAACATAATATCTATATAGTGTAAGGCAGGGGGTCTCAAACTCGGCTGGGTGTATGGGCCGCACAGAGGAAAAAAATAATTTGGGGGGCTGCATTCTTTGCAAGACAAAGTGACATTTTTATTGGTACCATATATGTATATATTTTTTTCACACACCTTTGGATGACTGATTTTCAACATTTTTCACTTGTTTATTATAACAAATGTGCACATTCTTTGGTTAAATCTAAAAAAAATAAATGTGATGTTAAAAAAAAGTCATGCCTTATTTTGTTTTTTTTTACATTTTATCCCTTTCTTTTAACTAATAGTGTTACAATTATGACGCTAGCGTTTTGTGAAGGGAATGCTTTGCCTATTTCCGTGACTATGGCCTTCCGGAACTGCTGCATTTTGGCTGACCTCTCCGCCTCGGGAATAAGAGACATAAAGTTCTCCTTGTAGCGTGGGTCTAACAGTGTTACCAACCAGTAATGATTGTCGGCCAAGATGTTCTTAACGCGAGGGTCACGAGACAGGCAGCTTACCATAAAGTCATCCATGTGCGCCAGACTCTTAACAGCCATCACTTCAGTATCCAGACCAACACGATGACTGAACATGCTGTCCTCCTCCTTCTCCTCCTCCTCCTCATCTACCCTGTCCTCTGGCCAGCCACGCTGAACTGAGCATATGACTGGTATGCATGTCATATCCTCAATTTGGCCGGAGAGTTGCTCCATGTCTTCATCTTCCTCCTCGTCATAGTCCTCCACTGCACGTTGTGATGAGACGAGGCTGGGCTATGTGTTATCACCCACACCCACTACTGTTTCTTGCTCCAACTCATCGTGTTCCGCCTGCAATGCATCATGTTTGGTTTTGAGCAGAGACCGTTTTAGAAGGCAGAGAAGCGGTATGGTGACGCTAATAATGGCGTCATCGCCGCTCACCATCTTGGTGGAGTCCTCAAAGTTTTGGAGGATGGTACATAGGTCGGACATCCATCTCCACTCCTCAGGTGTTATGTGTGGAGTTTGACCCATTTCCCGACGGCTTAGGTGATGCAGGTACTCAACAACTGCCCTCTTCTGCTCACATATCCTGATCAACATGTGCAGAGTTGAATTCCAACGCGTGGGGACATCACACACCAGTCTGTGAGCCGGAAGATGCAAATGACGCTGAAAGCCGGCAAGGCCGGCTGAAGCAGTAGGTGACTTTCGAAAATGTGCAGACAGGCGGCGAACTTTTACCAGCAGATGAGACAGCTCTGGGTATGACTTTAGAAACCGCTGAACCACGAGGTTGAGCACATGGGCCATGCATGGAACATGTGTCAGCTGGCCTCGCCTCAAAGCCGCCACTAGGTTCCGGCCATTGTCACACACAACCTTTCCTGGCTTTAGGTTCAGAGGTGTGAGCCAGTGATCTGCATGCTGTTTTAGAGCTGTCCACACCTCTTCTGCATTGTGGGATTTGTCACTTATGCAGATTAGCTGCAGCACAGCCTGTTGCCGCTTCGCCGAGGCAGTGCTGCAGTGCTTCCAGCTTGGGACTGGTGTGGAGGGTAAAGTGGATGAGGATGCGCAGGAGGAGGAGGAGGCTGAAGAGCATGACATTCCGGAGCTGTAGAGTGTGGGTGAAACCCTGACTGAGGTAGGGCCTGCAAACCTTGGTGTGGGAAGGACTTGTTCCGTTCCTCGCTCAAACTGGGTCCCAGCTGGGCTGGGCTGGGTAGGGCGTTGTGGGGGGTTTGTCTATCTCCGTTTGAGGTGAGTTTGTTTAAGTTAGCCTTTTCTTTGGCGTTTTTTGGAGCCCTGCGGGTTGGGGAGTTGGTATCGCCCAGTAAGGCGTTCCCCGGGGGCTTGGATTGGGGTGACATTGTCAGTGGAAAACGGAGTTGAATTTTGGATTAGGAAATCGAAAACTGATCAGAGAGGTGTGGGTAGACTAGTCCGTTTGGGGATGGTTGTGGCATCTGATATGTGCCCGTTCAAGTGTCTCGGGAATTTTCAACAGATCCGTCCGAAGGTGGATGGCCCCTTATTATGTCACGAGGATGGGTCCTTTTTATCGAGATACCAATTTGTGAGTGTTTTTAGGGCATGTTTGAAGTCGTTGGGGTTAGATCCGAAGTCTTTCGGATTGGGGCAGCGACGGAGGCCTCTATGTGCGGCCTACCGGAGGAGACAGTTAAGCAGATTGGTAGGTGGAAGTCGCAGCGCTTTAAGTCGTATGTACGTCCCCAGGTGGTTGTTGGCAATTGAGGGGAAAAGGGGGGGGTATTAGGGTAGCAATGGGGGGGGGGAGAGTGTGTGTTTTTTGTCAATTTGGTTTGGTGAGGCAATAAAATGGTGTCGTCTGTACATTTTGTATTGCAGAAGCACCCCCCCTTCCTTCCCTGGTCTGGATCCTTGGCCACTCTTATGTGTATTGGGGAGCCCGACGAGCGGACGCGAGATGGAACGGGAGACAGCTAGGTTTTGAGAAGGACCTGGCTCTCGTGCGATGGCTCGGTGTTCGGGGGTTAGGGTGGAACAGGGTGTTGCAGGAGGTGCATAGATACGCCCGGTTGGACAGACCTCCTGACATCTTAGTGTTGCATGCCGGGGGGAATGATTTGGGTGGGCGTCCTTTTCGAATCTTGATAAAGGACATCAAACATGATTTGTTACGGTTATGGGTGTCGTTTCCAGGTCTAACGATAGTCTGGTCGGAGATAGTAGCGAGAAAGAGTTGGCAGAAAGCGCGGTTAGTTGACAGGTTGAACAAGGCGCGGGCGAAGGTTAATAGGGCGATCTCGAAGTTTGTTAGTCGGAACGGGGGTATAGCAATACGGCATGTTGAGTTGGAAAGGACGGAAGAGGAATTTTGGTTGGCTGACGGGGTACACCTTAATGCGGTGGGAACTGACTTATGGGCTCTTGGCTTGCAGGGAGGTATTGAGAGGGCCCTTTGGTTGCGGGGGGTCTCAGGCACTTGAAGGGTTTCAAGGTGCCTTCGTTGTGGTGTTGTTTATTGGTGGGTCCTTGAAGTTGGTTTAAAATTGGTTCGGGGATTCATCCGGGTATGGATCCCCTCATTGGCAGAATTGATGGTCCCCTGGTGATTTTGGGGGGGAACCCCGACGGGGTATGTCGGGGCCCCTGGGGGTGTGGTTGGGGTTGACGGAGGATTAACCCTTACCATTTGGTGCTCCTGAGCCAGTGTGGGTAATGGCTGGGAGCAAGTTGAGGTTTTTTATTGCTCGGTTATGGGAATCACCAGGGTTTTGGTAGCTTCAAGGACCTTACCACATTGCAAATTTTATTGGTTATGTATTCTTGTTAATAAAATGGCTGCTATGGCCAAAATTATCCAAAGATAAATTTGTGTCTGTGTAATTACTTTTAAATAAGAAATGGGAATGGAGGTGTGGGGTATGAAAGGAAGACCGGAGTCAACAATTCCAGGGTCAAGCATGTTTATTTGCCTAAACTTCGTTCCAGGGTAGAAAGGGTAAGAGTGCCTTTCAGAATTCGAAGTGGTCGGACTGTACGGGCCACCAAGAACTGCAGGAGAGCTTGAACATCTTCCCATGGATTTGCGACATCCTCCCTCATCAGTTACGTAGGTAAGCAGGTTCTCAGCATTGCAGCCCATTTGTTGTCTTAAGTTAGTTAAGCGGGGTTAACTAACCTGTCAGTTCAGCCTCAGGTCTAAAGCAGAGGCCTGGACTCCACTCCTTACTCCTCACTCCACAACTCTCCTTAAAAACAACTGACTCCTTTTTCCTGCCCCGGGGTCTCCAGACCCCTAGGTGGGCGTTTCCTTCCGTCTGGTCCTGCCCACTGGTGTGCCTGTCTTTCCCTGGGGGAGGTGACTAGGATTTTCTGGTTGGCTTTGTGTGACTTAGGTGAGGGAAGTTGTTATGCGGGGGCCTATGTGTGACTACCTGCAGTGTCAGGGCGTCACATATGTATGTGTGTATGTCTGCTAAAGGAATCCGCACCGTCATATTTACAAACACAAAATTTTGCAGACACCTCATGTGACTCAGGGAACGTCGTAGACTATGTTTTAACAGGAATATTTAACCCCGCGCTTTACAGTTACTCTCCAAAAAACCTGCCTCCATTAAACTGAATGGAGGTGGGAGCTGCAAGTTATTAATAGCAGCTGTGATTGGTTGCTATAAGAACAAAGGACATTCATAGTATAAGAAGCTTATGTGTGAGATAATATGATGTCAGTGGGGAGACAGATAGAGAGAGACAGACACAGACTGAGAGACAAACAGACAGAGACAGATAGGCATAGACAGACAGGGAAAGAGACAGAGACAAACAGACAGAGGCAGACAGGGAAAGAGACAGACAGAGATAGACAGGGAAAAAAGGCAGACAGACAGAGACAGAGAAAGAGACAGAGGCAGATAGGGAAACAGACAGAGACAAACATACAGAGACAGGCAGGAGAAAAGGCAGACCGACAGGGAAAGAGACAGACAGGGGAAGAGACAGACAGAGAGAGACAGACAGATAGAGACAGACAAAGAAATACAGAGATAGACAGGGAAAGAGACAAACGGGGAATGAGTCAGACAGAGAGAGACAAAGAGAGACAGGCAGAGAGAGACAGGGAAAGAGACAGACAGGGGAAGAGAAAGACAGAGACAGACAAAGAAATACAGAGACAGACAGGGGAAGAGACAGACAGGGGAAGAGACAGACAGGGGAAGAGACAGACAGACAGGGAAAGAGACAGACCTGGAAAAGAGACAGACCTGGAAAAGAGACAGGCCTGGAAAAGAGACAGACAGACATAGAAACAGACAGCCACAAAGAGAGAGAGAGACAGACAGACACAGAGAGACAGACAGAGATAGAGAGACAGACAGACATGGATAGAGATAGAGACACACAGAGACAGACAGATGACAGAGACTGGGAGAGAGACAGACAGAAGCATAAATCCCTAACTAAAACTTAACATTTAATGATAGTTTTAAAAGGTAAAAAAACACAAATCATGTAAATAGAATGACTCTCTTCTGTGCATAGAGTCAACATTTTGTGTTTGTAAATATGACGGTGCGGATTCCTTTAGCAGACATACACACATACATATGTGACGCCCTGACACTGCAGGTAGTCACACATAGGCCCCCGCATAACAACTTCCCTCACCTAAGTCACACAAAGCCAACCAGAAAACCCTAGTCACCTCCCCCAGGGAAAGACAGGGAGGTGACCAGTGGGCAGGACCAGACGGAAGGAAACGCCCACCTAGGGGTCTGGAGACCCCGGGGCAGGAAAAAGGAGTCAGTTGTTTTTAAGGAGAGTTGTGGAGTGAGGAGTAAGGAGTGGAGTCCAGGCCTCTGCTTTAGACCTGAGGCTGAACTGACAGGTTAGTTAACCCCGCTTAACTAACTTAAGATAACAAATGGGCTGCAATGCTGAGAACCTGCTTACCTACGTAACTGATGAGGGAGGATGTCGCAAATCCATGGGAAGATGTTCAAGCTCTCCTGCAGTTCTTGGTGGCCCGTACAGTCCGACCACTTCGAATTCTGAAAGGCACTCTTACCCTTTCTACCCTGGAACGAAGCTTAGGCAAATAAACATGCTTGACCCTGGAATTGTTGACTCCGGTCTTCCTTTCATACCCCACACCTCCATTCCCATTTCTTATTTAAAAGTAATTACACAGACACAAATTTATCTTTGGATAATTTTGGCCATAGCAGCCATTTTATTAACAAGAATACATAACCAATAAAATTTGCAATGTGGTAAGGTGCTTGAAGCTACCAAAACCCTGGTGATTCCCATAACCGAGCAATAAAAAACCTCAACTTGCTCCCAGCCGTTACCCACACTGGCTCAGGAGCACCAAATGGTAAGGGTTAATCCTCCGTCAACCCCAACCACACCCCCAGGGGCCCCGACATACCCCGTCGGGGTTCCCCCCCAAAATCACCAGGGGACCATCAATTCTGCCAATGAGGGGATCCATACCCGGATGAATCCCCGAACCAATTTTAAACCAACTTCAAGGACCCACCAATAAACAACACCACAACGAAGGCACCTTGAAACCCTTCAAGTGCCTGAGACCCCCCGCAACCAAAGGGCCCTCTCAATACCTCCCTGCAAGCCAAGAGCCCATAAGTCAGTTCCCACCGCATTAAGGTGTACCCCGTCAGCCAACCAAAATTCCTCTTCCGTCCTTTCCAACTCAACATGCCGTATTGCTATACCCCCGTTCCGACTAACAAACTTCGAGATCGCCCTATTAACCTTCGCCCGCGCCTTGTTCAACCTGTCAACTGACCGCGCTTTCTGCCAACTCTTTCTCGCTACTATCTCCGACCAGACTATCGTTAGACCTGGAAACGACACCCATAACCGTAACAAATCATGTTTGATGTCCTTTATCAAGATTCGAAAAGGACGCCCACCCAAATCATTCCCCCCGGCATGCAACACTAACATGTCAGGAGGTCTGTCCAACCGGGCGTATCTATGCACCTCCTGCAACACCCTGTTCCACCCTAACCCCCGAACACCGAGCCATCGCACGAGAGCCAGGTCCTTCTCAAAACCTAGCTGTCTCCCGTTCCATCTCGCGTCCGCTCGTCGGGCTCCCCAATACACATAAGAGTGGCCAAGGATCCAGACCAGGGAAGGAAGAGGGGGTGCTTCTGCAATACAAAATGTACAGACGACACCATTTTATTGCCTCACCAAACCAAATTGACAAAAAACACACACTCTCACCCCCCCATTGCTACCCTAATACCCCCCCTTTTCCCCTCAATTGCCAACAACCACCTGGGGACGTACATACGACTTAAAGCGCTGCGACTTCCACCTACCAATCTGCTTAACTGTCTCCTCCGGTAGGCCGCATATAGAGGCCTCCGTCGCTGCCCCAATCCGAAAGACTTCGGATCTAACCCCAACGACTTCAAACATGCCCTAAAAACACTCACAAATTGGTATCTCGATAAAAAGGACCCATCCTCGTGACATAATAAGGGGCCATCCACCTTCGGACGGATCTGTTGAAAATTCCCGAGACACTTGAACGGGCACATATCAGATGCCACAACCATCCCCAAACGGACTAGTCTACCCACACCTCTCTGATCAGTTTTCGATTTCCTAATCCAAAATTCAACTCCGTTTTCCACTGACATAATGTCACCCCAATCCAAGCCCCCGGGGAACGCCTTACTGGGCGATACCAACTCCCCAACCCGCAGGGCTCCAAAAAACGCCAAAGAAAGGCTAACTTAAACAAACTCACCTCAAACGGAGATAGACAAACCCCCCACAACGCCCTACCCAGCCGGGTAGGGACCCAGCCCAGCCCAGCTGGGACCCAGTTTGAGCGAGGAACGGAACAAGTCCTTCCCACACCAAGGTTTGCAGGCCCTACCTCAGTCAGGGTTTCACCCACACTCTACAGCTCCGGAATGTCATGCTCTTCAGCCTCCTCCTCCTCCTGCGCATCCTCATCCACTTTACCCTCCACACCAGTCCCAAGCTGGAAGCACTGCAGCACTGCCTCGGCGAAGCGGCAACAGACTGTGCTGCAGCTAATCTGCATAGGTGACAAACCCCACAATGCAGAAGAGGTGTGGACAGCTCTAAAACAGCATGCAGATCACTGGCTAACACCTCTGAACCTAAAGCCAGGAAAGGTTGTGTGTGACAATGGCCGGAACCTGGTGGCGGCTTTGAGGCGAGGCCAGCTGACACATGTTCCATGCATGGCCCATGTGCTCAACCTCGTGGTTCAGCGGTTTCTAAAGTCATACCCAGAGCTGTCTGATCTGCTGGTAAAAGTTCGCTGCCTGTCTGCACATTTTCGAAAGTCACCTACTGCTTCAGCCGGCCTTGCCGGCTTTCAGCGTCGTTTGCATCTTCCGGCTCACAGACTGGTGTGTGATGTCCCCACGCGTTGGAATTCAACTCTGCACATGTTGATCAGGATATGTGAGCAGAAGAGGGCAGTTGTTGAGTACCTGCATCACCTAAGCCGTCGGGAAATGGGTCAAACTCCACACATAACACCTGAGGAGTGGAGATGGATGTCCGACCTATGTACCATCCTCCAAAACTTTGAGGACTCCACCAAGATGGTGAGCGGCGATGACGCCATTATTAGCGTCACCATACCGCTTCTCTGCCTTCTAAAACGGTCTCTGCTCAAAACCAAACATGATGCATTGCAGGCGGAACACGATGAGTTGGAGCAAGAAACAGTAGTGGGTGTGGGTGATAACACACAGTCCAGCCTCGTCTCATCACAACGTGCAGTGGAGGACTATGACGAGGAGGAGGATGAAGACATGGAGCAACTCTCCGGCCAAATTGAGGATATGACATGCATACCAATCATATGCTCAGTTCAGCGTGGCTGGCCAGAGGACAGGGTAGATGATGAGGAGGAGGAGGAGGAGGAGGAGGAGGAGAAGGAGGAGGACAGCATGTTCAGTCATCGTGTTGGTCTGGATACTGAAGTGATGGCTGTTAAGAGTCTGGCGCACATGGATGACTTTATGGTAAGCTGCCTGTCTCGTGACCCTCGCGTTAAGAACATCTTGGCCGACAATCATTACTGGTTGGTAACACTGTTAGACCCACGCTACAAGGAGAACTTTATGTCTCTTATTCCCGAGGCGGAGAGGTCAGCCAAAATGCAGCAGTTCCGGAAGGCCATAGTCACGGAAGTAGGCAAAGCATTCCCTTCACAAAACGCTAGCGTCATAATTGTAACACTATTAGTTAAAAGAAAGGGATAAAATGTAAAAAAAACCAAAATAAGGCATGACTTTTTTTTAACATCAAATTTTTTTTTTTTAGATTTAACCAAAGAATGTGCACATTTGTTATAATAAACAAGTGAAAAATGTTGAAAATCAGTCATCCAAAGGTGTGTGAAAAAAATATATATATATGGTACCAATAAAAATGTCACTTTGTCCTGCAAAGAATGCAGCCCCCCAAATTATTTTTTTCCTCTGTGCGGCCCATACACCCAGCCGAGTTTGAGACCCCCTGCCTTACACTATATAGATATCATGTTCATTCCCCATCTATCTTGCTCAGGAGAGCATCTCCCTCCCCCGGCACCAAGAGCAGCTCATATTGAATTGTTACATTGACTAGTAACACTGCACACAGAAATGCACCTTAATATTCCACTGTTAACCCTTTCCTCCCAGCAGTAACACACAACTCCTCACCTTGATATCATGGTGATTTATGGTCAGAATGACTTCAATGCGATCAGTGATTTCTATTCTAGCTCTGCTCACATAGATTTTATATCCACACTCAACTATAGGCCGTTCTTCATATTTTGGGGGCTTTTAGTCAGATATACTAGTTTGTGCCTGTATAGTATTGGTGTAGATGGGAGTGTAGGGCATGGGTTACATGGCACTGTGGTGGGATACTGATGGGAGGTATTGGTGCTGTGTTTGATGCTTCTACTGGGTATTTTCCTACAAATACTGGAACAGCTCACTGCTTAGAATGATCCTTCCCAGCTCTATAATATATTATATATACCCCACAATGCAGGCTCACACACACATTTGTCTCAAGTGTGTTGTAGGGACACAGATACAGTCTTGGTCATGTGACTAAAGGCTACTTTACACACTGCGATATCGGTCCCGATATCGCTAGTGTGGGTACCCGCCCCATCTGTTGCGCGACACGGGCAAATCGCTGCCCATGCCGCACAACACCGACCAGACCCGTCACACATACTTACCTGACCGGCGACGTCGCTGTGACCGGCGAACCGCCTCCTTTCTAAGGGGGCGGTCCGTGCGGCGTCACAGCGACGTCACTGAGCGACCGCCCAATAGCAGCGGAGGGGCGGAGATGAGTGGCCGGAACATCCCGCCCACCTCCTTCCTTCCTCATAGCGGCTGGGAGGCAGGTAAGGAGAGGTTCCTCGTTTCTGCGGTGTCACACGGAGTGATGTGTGCTGCCGCAGGAGCGACGAACTACATCGTTACTGCTGCAGTAACGATAATCGAGAATGGAGACCCATGTCACCGATGAGCGATTTTGCACGTTTTTGCAACGATGCAAAATCGCTCATCGGTGTCACACGCAGCAACATCGCTAATGCGGCCGGATGTGTGTCACAAATTCCGTGACCCCAACGACTCCGCATTAGCGATGTCGCAGCGTGTAAAGCCCCCTTTAGTGGGAGTGGTGTACAGGGTCTTAGCAGTAAAGAGTATTCCATATTTCTGCCAGATACCCACAGAGATATTGAAATCTGAAAAAAGAGACTTCTGCTCATTGAAGGTAAGAACTGCTCACATAGCGTTCAACTCCACAGCAAACGAGTGCTCTAGCACTGGCATCTCAGCAGGGATATTCCCCTACTACACATGTGTGTCTGGGTCGCTGTGACAGTTTACAGGACATAACTCAAGGCACCTAGATAGAAGGCAGAGGTACTGGGATTGGTTGGTTTTTGGTGACGGAGGTGCAGGGGCTGGCGCCCATGTGCAGTGCTGGCTAAGGTATATTGATGATATTTTGATTTTTTGGCAGGGCACTGTGGAGCAGCTCGAGACATTTATGGAGGAACTTAATAACAACACCTTTAACATCAGATTGACGCATAAGCATAGCAGCAGTTGCGTTGACTTCCTGGATATTAAAATTTCATTCGGTTCTGAGCGAATTGTTCAGACCGACGTCCATAGGAAGGAAACATCAGTCAACGCACTGCTGCATGCTTCTTCTGCTCATACCCCCTCCACCATCCGGGCCGTACCGACTGGCCAGTTCCTCAGGATGAAGCAAATTTGTTCGTCAGACACTGCTTTTGAACAACAGTCTGCCGACCTCCAGCGCCATAGGGGTGGCAAAGGCGGTCTTCCCCCGGTCTGCCTCAGCAACGGACACTAGCCAATAGTGACTAGTGAGATCAAGGGTAGAAAAATAATTTGCAGTTCTCAATGCAGCTAGCGATTCCTCAATACGGGGGAGTGGTGCTGTCCTTCTTCTTTAACAGGACCAACGGAGCTGCCCAAAGGCTACAACTGTCACGGATAACCCCAGCCGCCTTCATGTTGCTCAACATGTCCTTGGTACACTGGTAATGTGAAGGTGGTATTGGCTTATAGCTCTCTTTGATGGGTGGGTGTGCACCTGTGGGGATGTAGTGTTGGACCCCTTTTATTCCCCCAAAATCTAGCGGATGTTTGCTGAAGACTTGCTCGCTCGTATTCTTGCACTACCCTGTGGACCCGCTTCTTGTGATGTGAAGGTGTGGAGTCAGTGCCTACGTGTAATTCCTTACACCACTCCTCTGGCTGACTTGGTGAGCAGTCACTGACTGGGTGGGGTGCAGTAATAGTGGATGCTGCTACTTGGATAGCATGTGTATCTACTGTGAACAGCTTATCAATGGTGGCAAGTCGGGGCAGCTTAACCTCCTGCTCTCCGCAGTTTAACACTCTCACGGGCACTCTTCCCTTCCGCACTAATGAATAAAACTATGATGTAAATATCATATAGATACCCCACAATTGTAAATAAAGGTAGGTTATGGGAAAAGGGGGAACAGGGAAAGAGGAAAATAGTGTAATAAAGTATACCTTCTGGGGGTGAGAGGAAATGGCAGCACAGCCAGTGGAGGTGAAGCAAAAGGAAGCCTGCAACTAAAGAGTTGAGAGCGTTATCACATGGTGACTGAGCCTGATTGTAAAGGGAGCATAGAGTGGAGCATACTCTGGGCACGTTAGAACCCAAGTTCTTAAACCATGAATATGGACCCCTTTTATTCTCCCAAAGTCTAGCGGATGTTTGCTGAAGACTTGCTCGTATTCTTGCACTACCCTGTGGACCCGCTTCTTGTGATGTGAAGGTGTGGAGTCAGTGCCTACGTGTAATTCCTTACACCACTCCTCTGGTTGACTTGGTGAGCTGTCACTGAATGGGTGTGGTGAAGTAACGGTGGATGCTGTGGCTTGGATATCATATTAAATATAGGGACCCCCATACAGTAGTATGAGAAATTTTTTTGTATTCAATGATCGGTATTACCTTCAGGGGCGCGGCACGTGGACGTGCGTTCCATTAGCCTCACTGCATTCCACTCCCATACAGGAAGTGGGCGCAGCTATTACTACGGTCGCACATAAAAGAACCCACAGCCACCACTGCACACAGCTGACTCCACCACTGGAAACCCACTTCTACACCAACGCAGGTAAGACAGGATCGGCACCTCTATGCTCCCGTTACAATCAGGCTCAGTCACCATGTGATAATGCTCTCAACAATTTAGTTGCAGGCTTCCCCTTGCTTCACCTCCACTGGCTGTGCTGCCATTTCCTCTCCCCCCTGGAAGGTATACTTTATTACACTATTTTCCTGTTTCCCTCTTCTCCCTTTTCCCATAACCTACCTTTATCTGCATTTGTGGGGTATCTATATACTATTTATATCACAGTTTTATTCATTAATACGGAAGGGAAGAGTGCGCGTGAGAGTGTTGAACTGCGGAGAGCAAGAGGTTAAGCTGCCCCGATTTGCCACCATTGATAAGCTGTTCACAGTAGATACACATGCTATCCAAGCAGCAGCAGCATCCACCATTACTGCACCCCACCCAGTCAGTGACAGCTCACCAAGTCAGCCAGAGGAGTGGTGTCAGGAATTACACGTAGGCACTGACTACACACCTTCACATCACAAGAAGGGGGTGCAAGTGTGACGCCCTGGACTAGCCAGTTAGTCACAGACATAACACACACACACACCCCCTTTCCCGGATAGTTACACTAGTCAGACACAAAACCGTTGTTGCCTCCCTCCAGGGGCTGATGTCCACACCAGGTGGGGCGGTGCCAGGCGGTTGGCCCCACCCACCAAGGAGTTCACAGGCCTGGAGGTGGGAAAACCAGTTAGTTAGTTGAAGTTCAGTTAAGAGTTGAACCGTGGAGGTAGTGAGTTCAGGGAACAGCCCAGTTTTGGGTAGGAGTGCAAAACTGCTAGTGTCTGGGTCAGATCCCAGGCACTATGGGGAGATAAGGTATGCACACCAGTGACTATGTAAGGGGAATACATGAAATAGCAGAAACTGCTGTGTGAATACTGACTTGAAAAATTCAATAGCTATATGCAAGAGTGAATATGTGAAAAATGGAATCTGCATTACTGCCATGAACATATGAATCAAGAGAAATTTAGCTACTGAATTGATCAATGCAATAGAGCCCCAACACTACGCCAAAGTATTTCTCTACGTTGGGGTCCCTAGCTTGTGTGTGTCCTCTCATGCAGTTAAAAAACCTACCGTGTATGGGAAGCTGAGACCCAGGCTATTTATGCGTATGATATGGATTGGCAATAGGTGTGGTTGGGGAGGGTTCACAAACGAAAAAATACTAACAAATAGGAATAACGTTTGGAACACCATTCTAAGTCCGAACTGGGTGCAAAAACCTAAACAAACATCACTATGGGGAGATAAGGTATGCACACCAGTGACTATGTAAGGGGAATACATGAAATAGCAGAAACTGCTGTGTGAATACTGACTTGAAAAATCCAATAGCATTAATTCACATAATCCTAGTGACTGCGCACACAACATGGCCAAACGAAAACAAAAGACAGTACCTGGCCATTCAATCAAATGGAAACTCATAGGCAACACAGTCCATTAGACTAGGCAATTACATGCAGCCAAACAAAGTTCATGGGCCTTGCCTCAGAGTCGAACCCACAACCTCTTGGAGAACAAGCAAAGAGCCTACCACTAAACCAACTCAGTGAAGTTGGAAACCGACTCTACATTAATTAACATAATCCTAGTGACTGCGCACACAACATGGCCAAACAAAAGCAAAAGACAGTACCTAGCCTATCAATCCAATAGAAACTCATAGGTAACACAGTACATTGGACTAGGCAATTACATGCAGCCATACAAAGCCCATGGGTCTTGCCCCAGAGTCGAACCCACAAACTCTCGTAGCCAGGGCAAAGAGCCTACCACTACACCAACACAGAGAAGTAGGTGAATGACTCTACATTAATTCACATAATCCTAGTGACTACGCACACAACATGGCCAAACAAATGCAAAAGACATTATCTGGCCTATCAATCCAATGGAAACTCATAGGCAACACAGTCCATTAGACTAGGCACTTACATGCAGCCATGTAAAGTTCATGGGCATTGCCTCAGAGTCGAACCCACAACCTCTTGGAGAACAAGCAAAGAGCCTACCACTAAACCAACTCAGAGAAGTTGGAAACCGACTCTACATTAATTAACATAATCCTAGTGACTGCGCACACAACATGGCCAAACAAAAGCAAAAGACAGTACGTGGCCTATCAATCCAACGGAAACTCATAGGTAACACAGTACATTGGACTAGGCAATTACATGCAGCCATACAAAGCCCATGGGCCTTGCCCCAGAGTCAAACCCACAATCTCTCATAGCCAAGGCAAAGAGCCTACCAATACACCAACACAGAGAAGTGGAAAACCATTTCTACATTAATTCACATAATCCTAGTGACTGCGCACACAACATGGCCAAACAAAAGCAAAAGACAGTACCTGGCCTATCAATCCAATGGGAACTCATAGGCAACACAGTTAATTGAACTAGGCAATTACATGCAGCCATACAAAGTCCATGGGCCTTGCCTCAGAGTCAAACCCACAACCTCTTGCAGCTAAGCAAAGAGCCTTCCACTACAGCAACACAGAGAACTGGGAAACTGATTCTACATTAATTCACATAATCCTACCGACTGCGCACACAACATAACCAAACAAAAGATAATACCTGGCCAATCAATCCAATGGAAACTCATAGGCAACACAGTCCATTGGACTAGGCAATTACACGCAGCCATATAAAGTCCATGGGCTTTGCCTCAGAGTCAAACCCACAATTTCTCGCAGCCCAAGCAAAGAGCCTACCACTACACCAAGACAGAGAAGTTGGAAACTGAGTTTACATTAGTTCACATAATCCTAGTGACTGCGCACACAACATGGCCAAACAAAAGCAAAAGACAGTACCTGGCCTATCAATCCAATGGGAACTCATAGGCAAAACAGTTAATTGAAATAGGCAATTACATGCAGCCATACAAACTCCAGGGGCCTTGCCTCAGAGTCGAACCCACAACCTCTTGCAGCTTAAGCAAAGAGACTACCACTACACCAACACAGAGAAGTAGGTGAATGACTCTACATTAATTCACATAATCCTAGTGACTGCGCACACAACATTGCCAAACAAAAGAAAAAGACAGTACCTGGCCTATCAATCCAATAGAAACTCATAGGCAAAGCAATCAATTGGACTAGGCAATTACATGCAGCCATACAAAGTCCATGGGCCTTGCCTCAAAGTCGAACTCACAACCTCTCGCAGCTCAAGCAAAGAGCCTACCACTACACCAACACAGAGAAATGTAAACCTGACTCTACATTATTTCACATAATCCTAGTGACTGCGCACACAACATGGCCAAACGAAAACAAAAGACAGTAACTGGCCTATCAATCCAATAGAAACTCATAGGCAACACAGTCCATTGGACTAAGCAATTACATGCAGCCATTCAAAGTCCATGAGCCTTGCATTAGAGTCGAACCCACAACCTCTCGCAGCCCAAGCAAAGAGCCTACCACTACACCAACACAGAGAAGTGGGAAACTGACTCTACATTAATTCCCATAACCCTAGTGACTGCGCACACAACATGGTCAAACAAAAGCAAAAGGCAGTACCTGGCCTATCAATCCAATGGAAACTCATAGGCAACATAGTCCATTGGACTAGGCAATTACATGCAGCCATACAAAGTCCATGGGCCTTGCCTCAGAGTCAAACCCACAACCTCTGGCAGAACAAGCAAAGAGCCTACAACTACAAAAACACAAAGAAGTAGGAAGCTGCGTCTACATTAATTCACATAATCCTAGTGACTGCGCACACAACATGGCCAAACAAAAGCAGAAGACATTACCTAGCCTATCAAGCCAATGGAAACTCATAGGCAACACAGTCAATTGAACTAGGCGATTACATGCAGCCATACAAACTCCATGGGCCTTGCCTCAGAGTCGAACCCACAATTTCTCGCAGCCCAAGCAAAGAGCCTGCCACTACACCAACACAGAGAAGTTGGAATCTGAGTTTACATTAGTTCACATAATCCTAGTGACTGCGCACACAACATGGCCAAACAAAAGCAAAAGACAGTACCTGGCCTATCAATCCGATGGGAACTCATAGGCAACAAAGTCAATTGAACTAGGCGATTACATGCAGCCATACAAACTCCATGGGCCTTGCCTCAGAGTCGAACCCACAACCTCTCGCAGCTTAAGCAAAGAGACTACCACTACACCAACACAGAGAATTAGGTGAATGACTCTACATTAATTCACATAATCCTAGTGACTGCGCACACAACATGGCCAAACAAAAGCAAAAGACAGTACCTGGCCTATTAATCCAATGGAAACTCATAGGCAACGCAATCCTTTGGACTAGGCAATAACATGCAGCCATACAAAGTCCATGGGCCATGCCTCAGAGTCGAACTCACAACCTCTCGCAGCCCAAGAAAAAAGCCTACCACTACATCAACACAGAGAAGTGTGAAACTGACTCTACATTAATTAACATAATCCTAGTGACTGCGCACACAACATGGCCAAACAAAAGCAAGAGACAGTACCTGGCCTATCATTCCAATTGAAACTCATAGGTAACATAGTCCATTGGACTAGGCAATAACATGCAGCCATACAAAGTCCATGGGCCTTGCCTCAAAGTTGAACTCACAACCTCTCGCAGCTCTAGCAAAGAGCCTACAACTACACCAACACAGAGAAATGTGAACCTGACTCTACATTAATTCACATAATCCTAGTGACTGCGCACACAACATGGCCAAACAAAAGCAAAAGACAGTACCTGGCCTATAAATCCAATAGAAACTCATAGGCAACACAGTCCATTGGACTAGACAATTACATGGAGACATACAAAGTCCATGGGCCTTGCCTCAGAGTCAAACCCACAACCTCTCGCAGCCAAGCAAAGAGCCTACCACTACACCAACACAGAGAAGTGGGAAACTGATTCTACATTAATTCACATAATCCTACCGACTGCGCACACAACATGGCCAAACAAAAGAAAATACCTGGCCTATCAATCCAATGGAAACTCATAGGCAACACAGTCCATTAGACTAGGCAAATACATGCAGCCATACAAAGCCCATGGGCCTTGCCCCAGAGTCGAACCCACAACCTCTTGTAGCCCAAGCAAAGAGCCTACAAATACACCAACACAGAGAAGTGGAAAACTGATTCTACATTAATTCACATAATCCTAGTGACTGCGCACACAACATGGCCAAACAAAAGCAAAAGACATTACCTGGCCTATAAATCCAATAGAAACTCATAGGCAAAGCAATCAATTGGACTAGGCAATTACATGCAGCCATACAAAGTCCATGGGCCTTGCCTCAGAGTCGAACCCACAACCTCTTGTAGCCCAAGCAAAGAGCCTACCACTACACCAACACAGAGAAGTTGGTACAGAGTTTACATTAGTTCACATAATCCTAGTGACTGTGCACACAACATGGCCAAACAAAAGCAAAAGACAGTCCCTGGCCTATCAATCCAATGGAAACTCATATACAACATAGTCCATTGGACTACGCAATTACATGCAGCCATACAAAGTCCATGGGCCTTGCCTCAGAGTCAAACCCACAACCTCTGGCAGAACAAGCAAAGAGCTTACAACTACACCAACACAAAAAAGTAGGAAGCTGCGTCTACATTAATTTACATATTCCTAGCGACTGCGCACACAACATGGCCAAACAAAAGCAAAAGACATTACCTGGCCTATCAAGCCAATGGAAACTCATAGGCAACACAGTCCATTGGACTAAACAATTACATGCAGCCATACAAAGTCCATGGGCTTTGCCTCAGAGTCAAACCCACAATTTCTCGCATCCCAAGCAAAGAGCCTACCACTACAACAACACAGACAAGTTGGAAACTGAGTTTACATTAGTTCACATAATCCTAGTGACTGTGCACACAACATGGCGAAACAAATGCAAAAGACATTATCTGGCCTATCAATCCAATGGAAACTCATAGGCAACACAGTCCATTAGACTAGGCAAATACATGCAGCCATACAAAGTTCATGGGCCTTGCCTCAGAGTCGAACCCACAACCTCTTGGAGAACAAGCAAAGAGCCTACCACTAAACCAACACAGAGAAGTTGGAAACTGATTCTACATTAATTCACATAATCCTACCGACTGCGCACACAACATGGCTAAACAAAAGCAAAAGACAGTACCTGGCTTATCAATCCAATGGAAACTCATAGGCAACACAGTCCATTGGACTAGGCAATAACATGCAGCCATAAAAAGTCCATGGGCCTTGCCTCAGAGTCAAACCCACAACCTCTCGCAGCTCAAGCAAAGAGCCTACCACTACACCAACACAGAGAAATGTGAACCTGCCTCTACATTAATTCACATAATCCTAGTGAGTGCGCACACAACATGGCCAAACGAAAACAAAAGACAGTACCTGGCCTATCAATCCAATGGAAACTCATAGGCAACACAGTCCATTGGACTAGGCAATTACATGCAGCCATAAAAAGTCCATGGGCCTTGCCTCAGAGTCAAACCCACAACCTCTCGCAGCCCAAGCAAAGAGCCTACCACTACACCAACACAGAGAAATGTGAAACTGACTCTACATTAATTCACATAATCCTAGTGACTGCGCACACAACATGGCCAAACGAAAGCAAAAGTCAATACCTGGCCTATCAATCCAATGGAAACTCATAGGCAACAAAGTCCATTGGACTAGGCAATTACATGCAGCCATAAAAAGTCCATGGGCCTTGCCTCAGAGTCAAACCCACAACCTCTCAAAGCCCAAGCAAAGAGCCTACCACTACACCAACAAAGAGAAATGTGAAACTGACTCTACATTAATTCACATATTCCTAGTGACTGCGCACACAACATGGCCAAACAAAAGCAAAAGAAAGCACCTGGCCTATCAATCCAATGGAAACTCATAGGTAACGCAGTCCATTGGACTATGCAATTACATGCAGCCATACAAAGTCCATGGGCCTTGCCTCAGAGTCGAACTCACAACCTCTCGCAGCCCAACAAAAAAGCCTACCACTTCAGCAACACAGAGAAGTGTGAAACTGTCTCTACATTAACTCACATAATCCTAGTGACTGCGCACAAAACATGGCCAAACGAAAACAAAAGACAGTACCTGGCCTATCAATCCATTGGACTAGGCAATTACATGCAGCCATACAAAGTCCATGGGCCTTGCCTCAGAGTCAAACCCACAACCTCTTACAGCCCAAGCAAAGAGCCTACCACTACACCAACACAGAGAAGTGCGAAACTGACTCAACATAAATTCACATAATCCTAGTGACTGCGCACACAACATGGCCAAACAAAAGCTAAAGACAGTCCCTTGCCTATCAATCCAATGGAAACTCATAGACAACATAGCCCATTGGAATAGGCAATTACATGCAGCCTCACAAAGTCCATGGGCCTTGCCTCAGAGTCAAACCCACAACCTCTGGCAGAACAAGCAAAGAGCCTACAACTACACCAACACAAAGAAGTAGGAAGCTGCGTCTACATTAATTCACATAATCCTAGTGAATGCGCACACAACATGGCCAAACAAAAGCAAAAGACATTACCTGGCCTATCAGGCCAATGGAAACTCATAGGCAACACAGTCCATTGAACTAGGCGATTACATGCAGCCATACAAAGTCCATGGGCCATGCCGCAGAGTCAAACCCACAACCTCTCGCAGCCAAGCAAAGCAGCTTCCACTACACCAACACAGAGAAGTGGGAAACGGATTCTACATTAATTCACATAATCCTAGTGACTGCGCACACAACATGGCCAAACAAAAGCAAAAGACAATACCTGGCCTATCAATCCAATGGAAACTCGTAGGCAACACAGTCCATTGGACTTGACAATTACATGCAGCCATACAAAGTCCATGGGCCTTGCCTCAGAGTCAAACCCACAACCTCTGGCAGAACAAGCAAAGAGCCTACAACTACACCAACACAAAGAAGTAGGAAGTTGCGTCTACATTAATTCACATAATCCTAGTGAATGTGCACACAACATGGCCAAACAAAAGCAAAAGACATTACCTGGCCTATCAAGCCAATGGAAACTCATAGGCAACACAGTCCATTGAACTAGACAATTACATGGAGACATACAAAGTCCATGGGCCTTGCCTCAAAGTCAAACCCACAACCTCTCGCAGCCAAGCAAAGAGCCTACCACTACACCAACACAGATAAGTGGGAAACTGATTCTACATTAATTCACATAATCCTACCGACTGCGCACACAACATGGCCAAACAAAAGACAATACCTGGCCTATCAATCCAATGGAAACTCATAGGCAACACAGTCCATTAGACTAGGCAAATACATGCAGCCATACAAAGTTCATGGGCCTTGCCTCAGAGTCGAACCCACAACTTCTTGGAGAACAAGCAAAGAGCCTACCACTAAACCAACACAGAGAAGTTGGAAACTGACTCTACATTAATTCACATAATCCTAGTGACTGCGCACACAACATGGCCAAACAAAAGCAAAAGACAGTACCTGGCCTATCAATCCAATGGAAACTCATAGGTAACACAGTACATTAGACTAGGCAATTAAATGCAGCCATACAAAGCCCATGGGCCTTGCCCCAGAGTCGAACCCACAACCTCTCGTAGCCCAAGCAAAGAGCCTACCAATACACCAACACAGAGAAGTGAAAAACTGATTCTACATTAATTCACATAATCCTAGTGACTGCGCACACAACATGGCCAAACAAAAGCAAAAGACAGTACCTGGCCTATCAATCCAATAGAAACTCATAGGCAAAGCAATCAATTGGACTAGGCAATTACATGCAGCCATACAAAGTCCATGGGCCTTGCCTCAGAGTCGAACCCACAACCTCTTGTAGCCCAAGCAAAGAGCCTACCACTAAACCAACACAGAGAAGAGCGAAACTGACTCAACATAAATTCACATAATCCTAGTGACTGCACACACAACATGGCCAAACAAAAGCAAAAGACAGTCCCTGGCCTATCAATCCAATGGAAACTCATATACAACATAGTCCATTGGACTAGGCAATTACATGCAGCCATACAAAGTCCATGGGCCTTGCCTCAGAGTCAAACCCACAACCTCTGGCAGAACAAGCAAAGAGCTTACAACTACACCAACACAAAAAAGTAGGAAGGTGCGTCTACATTAATTCACATATTCCTAGAGACTGCGCACACAACATGGCCAAACAAAAGCAAAAGACATTACCTGGCCTATCAAGCCAATGGAAACTCATAGGCAACACAGTCCATTGGACTAAACAATTACATGCAGCCATACAAAGTCCATGGGCTTTGCCTCTGAGTCAAACCCACAATTTGTCGCAGCCCAAGCAAAGAGCCTACCACTACACCAACACAGACAAGATGGAAACTGAGTTTACATTAGTTCACATAATCCTAGTGACTGTGCACACAACATTGCGAAACAAATGCAAAACACATTATCTGGCCTATCAATCCAATGGAAACTCATAGGCAACACAGTCCATTAGACTAGGCAAATACATGCAGCCATACAAAGTTCATGGGCCTTGCCTCAGAGTCGAACCCACAACCTCTTGGAGAACAAGCAAAGAGCCTACCACTAAACCAACACAGAGAAGTTGGAAACTGACTCTACATTAATTCACATAATCCTAGTGACTGCGCACACAACATGGCCAAACAAAAGCAAAAGACAGTACCTGGCCTATCAATCCAATGGAAACTCATAGGCAACACAGTCCATTGGACTAGACAATTACATGGAGACATACAAAGTCCATGGGCCTTGCTTCAGAGTCAAACCCACAACCTCTCGCAGCCAAGCAAAGAGCCTACCACTACACCAATACAGAGAAGTGGGAAACTGATTCTACATTAATTCACATAATCCTACCGACTGCGCACACAACATGGCTAAACAAAAGCAAAAGACAGTACCTGGCTTATCAATCCAATGGAAACTCATAGGCAACACAGTCCATTGGACTAGGCAATAACATGCAGCCATACAAAGTCCATGGGCCTTGCCTCAAAGTCGAACTCACAACCTCTCGCAGCTCAAGCAAAGAGCCTACCACTACACCAACACAGAGAAATGTGAACCTGCCTCTACATTAATTCACATAATCCTAGTGACTGCGCACACAACATGACCAAACGAAAGCAAAAGTCCATACCTGGCCTATCAATCCAATGGAAACTCATAGGCAACACAGTCCATTGGACTAGGCAATTACATGCAGCCATAAAAAGTCCATGGGCCTTGCCTCAGAGTCAAACCCACAACTTCTCGCAGCCCAAGCAAAGATCCTACCACTACACCAACACAGAGAAATGTGAAACTGACTCTACATTAATTCACATAATCCTAGTGACTGCGCACACAACATGGCCAAACGAAAGCAAAAGTCAATACCTGGCCTATCAATCCAATGGAAACTCATAGGCAACACAGTCCAGTGGACTAGGCAATTACATGCAGTTATACAAAGTCCATGAACCTTGCATTAGAGTCGAACTCACAACCTCTCGCAGCCCAAGAAAAAAAGCCTACCGCTACAGCAACACAGAGAAGTGTGAAACTGACTCTACATTAATTCACATAATCCTAGTGACTGCGCACACAACATGGCCAAACAAAAGCAAAAGACAGTACCTGGCCTATCATTCCAATTAAAACTCATAGGCAACATAGTCCATTGGACTAGGCAATAACATGCAGCCATACAACGTCCATGGGCCTTGCCTCAAAGTCGAACTCACAACCTCTCGCAGCTCAAGCAAAGAGCCTACCACTACACCAACACAGAGAAATGTGAACCAGACTCTACATTAATTCACATAATCCTAGTGACTGCGCACACAACATGGCCAAACAAAAGCAAAAGGCAGTACCTGGCCTATCAATCCAATGGGAACTCATAGGCAACACAGTCAATTGAACTACGCAATTATATGCAGCCATACAAACTCCATGGGCCTTGCCTCAGAGTCGAACCCACAACCTCTCGCAGCTTAAGCAAAGAGCCTACCCCTAAACCAACACAGAGAAGTTGGGAACTGACTCTACATTAATTCACATAATCCTAGTGACTGCGCACACAACATGGCCAAACAAAAGCAAAAGACAGTACCTGGCCTATCAATCCAATGGAAACTCATAGGCAACACAGTCCATTGGACTAGACAATTACATGGAGACATACAAAGTCCATGGGCCTTGCCTCAGAGTCAAACCCACAACCTCGCGCAGCCAAGCAAAGAGCCTACTACTACACCAACACAGAAAAGTGGGAAACTGGTACTACATTAATTCACATAATCCTACTGACTGCGCACACAACATGGCCAAACAAAAGCAAAAGTCAGTACCTGGCTTATCAATCCAATGGAAACTCATAGGCAACACAGTCCATTGGACTAGAAAATTACATGGAGACATACAAAGTCCATGGGCCTTGCCTCAGAGTCAAACCCTCAACCTCTCGCAGCCAAGCAAAGAGCCTACCACTACACCAACACAGAGAAGTGGGAAACTGATTCTACATTAATTCACATAATCCTACCGACTGCGCACACAACATGGCTAAACAAAAGACAATACCTGGCCTATCAATTCAATGGAAACTCATAGGCAACACAGTCCATTGGACTTGGCAATTACATGCAGCCATACAAAGTCCATGGGCTTTGCCTAAAAGTCAAACCCACAACTTCTCGCAGCCCAAGCAAAGAGCCTACCACTACACCAACACAGAGAAATGTGAACCAGACTCTACATTAATTCACATAATCCTAGTGACTGCGCACACAACATGGCCAAACAAAAGCAAAAGACATTACCTGGCCTATCAATCCAATGTAAACTCATAGGTAACACAGTACATTGGACTAGGCAATTGCATGCAGCCATACAAAGTCCATGGGCCTTGTCTCAGAGTCAAACCCACAACCTCTCTCAGCCCAAGCAAAGAGCCTACCACTACACCAACACAGAGAAGAGCGAAACTGACTCAACATAAATTCACATAATCCTAGTGACTGCGCACACAACATGGCCAAACAAAAGCAAAAGACAGTCCCTGGCCTATCAATCCAATGGAAACTCATAGAGAACATAGTCCATTGGACTAGGCAATTACATGCAGCCATACAAAGTCCATGGGCCTTGCCTCAGAGTCGAACTCACAACCTCTCGCAGCCCAAGAAAAAAGCCTACCACTACACCAACACAGAGAAATGTGAACCTGACTCTACATTAATTCACATAATCCTAGTAATGTACTGTGTTACCTATGAGTTTACATTGGATTGATAGGCCAGGTAATGTCTTTTGCTTTTGTTTGGCCATGTTGTGTGCGCAGTCACTAGGATTATGTGAATTAATGTAGAGTCGGTTTCCAACTTCTCTGTGTTGGATTAGTGGTAGGCTCTTTGCTTGTTCTCCAAGAGGATGTGGGTTCGACTCTGAGGCAAGGCCCATGAACTTTATATGGCTGCATGTATTTGCCTAGTCTAATGGACTGTGTTGCCTATGAGTTTCCATTGGATTGATAGGCCAGGTATTGTCTTTTGTTTGGCCATGTTGTGTGCGCAGTCGGTAGGATTATGTGAATTAATGTAGAATCAGTTTCCCACTTCTCTGTGTTGGTGTAGTGGTAGGCTCTTTGCTTGGCTGCGAGAGGTTGTGGGTTTGACTCTGAGGAAAGGCCCATGGACTTTGTATGTCTCCATGTAATTGTCTAGTCCAATGGACTGTGTTGCCTATGATTTTCCATTGGATTGATAGGCCAGGTACTGTCTTTTGCTTTTGTTTGGCCATGTTGTGTGCGCAGTCACTAGGATTATGTGAATTAATGTAAACTCAGTTACCAACTTCTCTGTGTTGGTGTAGTGGTAGGCTCTTTGCTTGGGCTGCGAGAAGTTGTGGGTTTGACTTTTAGGCAAAGCCCATGGACTTTGTATGGCTGCATGTAATTGCCTAGTCCAATGGACTGTGTTGCCTATGAGTTTCCATTGAATTGATAGGCCAGGTATTGTCTTTTGTTTGGCCGTGTTGTGTGCGCAGTCGGTAGGATTGTGTGAATTAATGTAGAATCAGTTTCCCACTTCTCTGTGTTGGTTTAGGGGTAGGCTCTTTGCTTAAGCTGCGAGAGGTTGTGGGTTTGACTCTGAGGCAAGGCCCATGGAGTTTGTATGGCTGCATGTAATTGCGTAGTTCAATTGACTGTGTTGCCTATGAGTTCCCATTGGATTGATAGGCCAGGTACTGCCTTTTGCTTATGTTTGGCCATGTTGTGTTCGCAGTCACTAGGATTATGTGAATTAATGTAGAGTCAGGTTCACATTTCTCTGTGTTGGTGTAGTGGTAGGCTCTTTGCTTGAGCTGCGAGAGGTTGTGAGTTAGACTTTGAGGCAAGGCCCATGGACTTTGTATGGCTGCATGTTATTGCCTAGTCCAATGGACTATGTTGCCTATGAGTTTCAATTGGATTGATAGGCCAGGTACTGTCTTTTGCTTTTGTTTGGCCATGTTGTGTTCGCAGTCACTAGGATTATGTGAATTAATGTAGAGTCATTCACCTACTTCTCTGTGTTGGTGTAGTTGTAGTCTTTTGCTTAAGCTGTGAGAGGTTGTGGGTTCGACTCTGAGGCAAAGCACATGGAGTTTGTATGGCAGCATGTAATTGCCTAGTTCAATTGACTGTGTTGCCTATGAGTTTCCATTGAATTGATAGGCCAGGTATTGTCTTTTGTTTGGCCATGTTGTGTGCGCAGTCACTAGGATTATGTGAACTAATGAAAACTCAGTTTCCAACTTCTCTGTGTTGGTGTAATCGTAGGCTATTAACTTGGGCTGCGAGAAATTGTGGGTTTGACTCTGAGGCAAAGCCCATGGACTTTGTATGGCTGCATGTAATTGCCAAGTCCAATGGACTGTGTTGCCTATGAGTTTCCTTTGAATTGATAGGCCAGGTATTGTCTTTTGTTTGGCCATGTTGTGTGCGCAGTAAGTAGGATTATTTGAATTAATGTAGAATCAGTTTCCCACTTCTCTGTGTTGGTGTAGTGGTAGGCTCTTTGCTTGAGCGGCGAGAGGTTGTGGGTTCGACTCTAATGCAAGGCCCATGGACTTTGTATGGCTGCATGTAATTGCCTAGTCCAATGTACTGTGTTAGCTTTGAGTTTCCATTGGATTGATAGGCCAGGTACTGTCTTTTGCTTTTGTTTGGCCATGTTGTGTGCGCAGTCACTAGGATTCTGTGAATTAATGTAGAGTCTGTTTCCAGCTTCTCTGTGTTGGTTTAGTGGTAGGCTATTTGCTTGTTCTCCAAGAGGTGGTGGGTTCGACTCTGAGGCAAGGCCCATTAACTTTGTATGACTTTGCTTAGTCTAATGGACTATGTTGCCTATGATTTCATTGGATTGATAGGCCAGATAATATCTTTTGCATTTGTTTGGCCATGTTGTGTGCGCAGTCACTAGGATTATGTGAATTAATGTAGAGTCATTTACCTACTTCTCTGTGTTGGTGTAGTGGTAGTCTCTTTGCTTAAGCTGTGAAAGGTTGTTGGGTCGACATTGAGGCAAGGCCCATGGAGTTTGTATTGCTGCATGTAATTGCCTATTTTAGTTGACTGTGTTACCTATGAGTTCCTATTGGATTGATAGGCCAGGTACTACCTTTTGCTTTTGTTTGGCCATGTTGTGTGCGCAGTCACTAGGATTATGTGAACTAATGTAAACTCAGTTTTCAACTTCTCTGTGTTGGTGTAGTGGTAGGCACTTTGCTTGGGCTGCGAGAAAATGTGGGTTTGACTCTGAGGCAAAGCCTATAGACTTTGTATGGCTGCATGTAATTGCCTAGTCCAATGTACTGTGTTGCCTATGAGTTTTCATTGGACTGATAGGCCAGGTAATGTCTTTTGTTTGGTTATGTTGTGTGCGAAGTCGGTAGGATTATGTGAATTAATGTAGAATCAGTTTCCCACTTCTCTGTGTTGGTGTAGTGGAAGGCGCTTTGCTTGGCTGCGAGAGGTTGTGGGTTTGACTCTGAGGCAAGGCCCATGGACTTTGTATGGCTGCATGTAATTGCCTAGTTCAATGGACTGTGTTGCCTATGAGTTTCCTTTGGCTTGATAGGCCAGGTAATGTCTTTTGCTTCTGTTTGGCCATGTTGTGTGCGCAGTCACTAGGATTATGTGAATTAATGTAGATGCAGCTTCCTACTTCTTTGTGTTGGTGTGGTTGTAGGCTCTTTGTTTGTTCTGCCAAAGGTTGTGGGATAGACTCTGAGGCAAGGCCCATGGACTCTGTATGGCTGCATGTAATTGCCTAGTCCAATGGATGGGGTTGCCTCTGAGTTTCCATTGGATTGATAGGCCAGGTACTGTCTTTTGCTTTCGTTTGGCCATGTTGTGTGCGCAGTCACTAGGATTATGTGAATTAATGTAGAATCTGTTTTCCACTTCTCTGTGTTGGTGTATTGGTAGGATCTTTGCTTGGGCTGCGAGAAGTTGTGGGTTTGACTCTGAGGCAAGGCCCATGGACTTTTTATGGCTGCATGTAATTGCCTAGTCCAATGGACTGTGTTGCCTATGAGTTTCCATTGGATTGATAGGCCAGGTATGGACTTTTGCTTTCGTTTGGCCATGTTGTGTGCGCAGTCACTAGGATTATGTGAATTAATGTAGAGGCAGGTTCACATTTCTCTGTGTTGGTGTAGTGGTAAGCTCTTTGCTTGAGCTGCGAGAGGTTGTGAGTTCGACTTTGAGGCAAGGCCCATGGACTTTGTATGGCTGCATGTTATTGCCTAGTCCAATGGACTGTGTTGCCTATGAGTTTCCATTGGATTGATAAGCCAGGTACTGTCTTTTGCTTTTGTTTAGCCATGTTGTGTGCGCAGTCGGTAGGATTATGTGAATTAATGTAGAATCAGTTTCCCACTTCTCTGTATTGGTGTAGTGGTAGGCTCTTTGCTTGGCTGCGAGAGGTTGTGGGTTTGACTCTGAAGCAAGGCCCATGGACTTTGTATGTCTCCATGTAATTGTCTAGTCCAATGGACTGTGTTGCCTATGAGTTTCCATTGGATTGATAGGCCAGGTACTGTCTTTTGCTTTTGTTTGGCCATGTTGTGTGCGCAGTCACTAGGATTATGTGAATTAATGTAGAGTCAGTTCCCAACTTCTCTGTGTTGGTTTAGTGGTAGGCTCTTTGCTTGTTCTCCAAGAGGTTGTGGGTTCGACTCTGAGGCAAGGCCCATGAACTTTGTATGGCTGCATGTATTTGCCTAGTCTAATGGACTGTGTTGCCTATGAGTTTCCATTGGATTGATAGGCCAGATAATGTCTTTTGCATTTGTTTCGCAATGTTGTGTGCACAGTCACTAGGATTATGTGAACTAATGTAAACTCAAAAGAACCAATTGAATGACCAAAAAGTAAAGATAGCTACACTCATTTAAGCAGTAAGAACCTATAAAGATGTGAGTGAACCAGCCAATATAAAAGTATATAATCTTTATTGAAAAATTTGTTAAAAGACAAACACATAAAACAGACAATGATGAGGACACATACAATTAACCTCAGGTGAACCAAAATATACAAGCAATAAATAGCATAAGTGCATAATGGTCATGTATCGGAAAAAAAGTGCACCAAAAAAGGGGTGCTGTCCAAGTTTCTTTGAAGAGCCAATAGTCTTTAGGTAGATGAAGAGTGTCCCAAAGAACACCAATAAGGTGGAACTATATTAAATTTCAAGCTAAACAAAGCTTTTTTCTTCATTCAAGACTAAATGTATGAGAGCCACAATCCTATTGCTACAAAACGTGGCATATAACAGGGGAAACAAAGAATACATGTGTCTATGATATTAACAGGATATAATCCTATAAGATGCAAACATAATAGTTTATAAAAAGCAAATCCTGAATGGATCAGGTGGTATAACCACAACAATGTTTCCAAATGCCTACAGTCCCAAACAGGGGAGAAGCAGGATCTCAACCATACATATAAAGAAAAGGCAGAAACTGACACAAGTGTCAAAATATAACACTTTTTTCACAGGGCTGGACTAGGAGGCCATATTCCCAGTGTTATAATCAGATAGAAGGGCGGAATGGCTGCATTACCACAGTACTATACCTTTACAAGGAAACAGAGTCAGCCATAGGACCGACCCAAACACTGTGGTGAATCCACAAAAACACACACCAGAAGGGTGTTACAGGGCCCAGACTAAAAAGCCATATTCCCAGTACTATAGCCCACAGAAAGGCAGCATGGCTGAAATACCACAGTAATTTGCCCCTACAAGGGAACAAAGTCAGCCATAAGAACCAACCTTAGCACTGAGTGGCAAGCCCACAAAGACACAGACCAGGAAGATAATAACCTGAGGATAAAGGTACCCCGACACGTGTTTCCCCTTGGAAGAAGCTTTTCTGCGAATACTTTAGCATTATCAGAGTGCAAACTGTTTTTTTTGTATTTTATGTCATGTTCAGTTATGCACCTGTTCACACGTCAGGTCGAGGAGTGCAGTCAGTCTTTTTTGTCTATATGAAGAGGGTCATACCTTCTGACCGTGCACCCTTCCCCCAGTTGCCACAGGTAATCTTATCCTATATAGCAGGTTCCTACTTGCCCATACACAGGAGGTTTTTAACCTAGAGAGAGGCTTCAGCATAGCGTCAGGGACCCAGTTACGAGATATGCCGTGAAGGGGCAACTGGGCAGATATACAAATGGCCATTTATATATGCTAAATATCTCATATTTTTCTCAGATTTTCCTTAGCAGTAATGCAGATCCATGTTCACATATTCATGGTTTCCATACTTTAGCATTATCAGAGTGCAAACTGTTTTTTTTGTATTTTATGTCATGTTCAGTTATGCACCTGTTCACACGTCAGGTCGAGGAGTGCAGTCAGTCTTTTTTGTCTATATGAAGAGGGTCATACCTTCTGACCGTGCACCCTTCCCCCAGTTGCCACAGGTAATCTTATCCTATATAGCAGGTTCCTACTTGCCCATACACAGGAGGTTTTTAACCTAGAGAGAGGCTTCAGCATAGCGTCAGGGACCCAGTTACGAGATATGCCGTGAAGGGGCAACTGGGCAGATATACAAATGGCCATTTATATATGCTAAATATCTCATATTTTTCTCAGATTTTCCTTAGCAGTAATGCAGATCCATGTTCACATATTCATGGTTTCCATACTTTAGCATTATCAGAGTGCAAACTGTTTTTTTTGTATTTTATGTCATGTTCAGTTATGCACCTGTTCACACGTCAGGTCGAGGAGTGCAGTCAGTCTTTTTTGTCTATATGAAGAGGGTCATACCTTCTGACCGTGCACCCTTCCCCCAGTTGCCACAGGTAATCTTATCCTATATAGCAGGTTCCTACTTGCCCATACACAGGAGGTTTTTAACCTAGAGAGAGGCTTCAGCATAGCGTCAGGGACCCAGTTACGAGATATGCCGTGAAGGGGCAACTGGGCAGATATACAAATGGCCATTTATATATGCTAAATATCTCATATTTTTCTCAGATTTTCCTTAGCAGTAATGCAGATCCATGTTCACATATTCATGGTTTCCATACTTTAGCATTATCAGAGTGCAAACTGTTTTTTTTGTATTTTATGTCATGTTCAGTTATGCACCTGTTCACACGTCAGGTCGAGGAGTGCAGTCAGTCTTTTTTGTCTATATGAAGAGGGTCATACCTTCTGACCGTGCACCCTTCCCCCAGTTGCCACAGGTAATCTTATCCTATATAGCAGGTTCCTACTTGCCCATACACAGGAGGTTTTTAACCTAGAGAGAGGCTTCAGCATAGCGTCAGGGACCCAGTTACGAGATATGCCGTGAAGGGGCAACTGGGCAGATATACAAATGGCCATTTATATATGCTAAATATCTCATATTTTTCTCAGATTTTCCTTAGCAGTAATGCAGATCCATGTTCACATATTCATGGTTTCCATACTTTAGCATTATCAGAGTGCAAACTGTTTTTTTTGTATTTTATGTCATGTTCAGTTATGCACCTGTTCACACGTCAGGTCGAGGAGTGCAGTCAGTCTTTTTTGTCTATATGAAGAGGGTCATACCTTCTGACCGTGCACCCTTCCCCCAGTTGCCACAGGTAATCTTATCCTATATAGCAGGTTCCTACTTGCCCATACACAGGAGGTTTTTAACCTAGAGAGAGGCTTCAGCATAGCGTCAGGGACCCAGTTACGAGATATGCCGTGAAGGGGCAACTGGGCAGATATACAAATGGCCATTTATATATGCTAAATATCTCATATTTTTCTCAGATTTTCCTTAGCAGTAATGCAGATCCATGTTCACATATTCATGGTTTCCATACTTTAGCATTATCAGAGTGCAAACTGTTTTTTTTGTATTTTATGTCATGTTCAGTTATGCACCTGTTCACACGTCAGGTCGAGGAGTGCAGTCAGTCTTTTTTGTCTATATGAAGAGGGTCATACCTTCTGACCGTGCACCCTTCCCCCAGTTGCCACAGGTAATCTTATCCTATATAGCAGGTTCCTACTTGCCCATACACAGGAGGTTTTTAACCTAGAGAGAGGCTTCAGCATAGCGTCAGGGACCCAGTTACGAGATATGCCGTGAAGGGGCAACTGGGCAGATATACAAATGGCCATTTATATATGCTAAATATCTCATATTTTTCTCAGATTTTCCTTAGCAGTAATGCAGATCCATGTTCACATATTCATGGTTTCCATACTTTAGCATTATCAGAGTGCAAACTGTTTTTTTTGTATTTTATGTCATGTTCAGTTATGCACCTGTTCACACGTCAGGTCGAGGAGTGCAGTCAGTCTTTTTTGTCTATATGAAGAGGGTCATACCTTCTGACCGTGCACCCTTCCCCCAGTTGCCACAGGTAATCTTATCCTATATAGCAGGTTCCTACTTGCCCATACACAGGAGGTTTTTAACCTAGAGAGAGGCTTCAGCATAGCGTCAGGGACCCAGTTACGAGATATGCCGTGAAGGGGCAACTGGGCAGATATACAAATGGCCATTTATATATGCTAAATATCTCATATTTTTCTCAGATTTTCCTTAGCAGTAATGCAGATCCATGTTCACATATTCATGGTTTCCATACTTTAGCATTATCAGAGTGCAAACTGTTTTTTTTGTATTTTATGTCATGTTCAGTTATGCACCTGTTCACACGTCAGGTCGAGGAGTGCAGTCAGTCTTTTTTGTCTATATGAAGAGGGTCATACCTTCTGACCGTGCACCCTTCCCCCAGTTGCCACAGGTAATCTTATCCTATATAGCAGGTTCCTACTTGCCCATACACAGGAGGTTTTTAACCTAGAGAGAGGCTTCAGCATAGCGTCAGGGACCCAGTTACGAGATATGCCGTGAAGGGGCAACTGGGCACTGGGCAGATATACAAATGGCCATTTATATATGCTAAATATCTCATATTTTTCTCAGATTTTCCTTAGCAGTAATGCAGATCCATGTTCACATATTCATGGTTTCCATACTTTAGCATTATCAGAGTGCAAACTGTTTTTTTTGTATTTTATGTCATGTTCAGTTATGCACCTGTTCACACGTCAGGTCGAGGAGTGCAGTCAGTCTTTTTTGTCTATATGAAGAGGGTCATACCTTCTGACCGTGCACCCTTCCCCCAGTTGCCACAGGTAATCTTATCCTATATAGCAGGTTCCTACTTGCCCATACACAGGAGGTTTTTAACCTAGAGAGAGGCTTCAGCATAGCGTCAGGGACCCAGTTACGAGATATGCCGTGAAGGGGCAACTGGGCAGATATACAAATGGCCATTTATATATGCTAAATATCTCATATTTTTCTCAGATTTTCCTTAGCAGTAATGCAGATCCATGTTCACATATTCATGGTTTCCATACTTTAGCATTATCAGAGTGCAAACTGTTTTTTTTTTTGTATTTTATGTCATGTTCAGTTATGCACCTGTTCACACGTCAGGTCGAGGAGTGCAGTCAGTCTTTTTTGTCTATATGAAGAGGGTCATACCTTCTGACCGTGCACCCTTCCCCCAGTTGCCACAGGTAATCTTATCCTATATAGCAGGTTCCTACTTGCCCATACACAGGAGGTTTTTAACCTAGAGAGAGGCTTCAGCATAGCGTCAGGGACCCAGTTACGAGATATGCCGTGAAGGGGCAACTGGGCAGATATACAAATGGCCATTTATATATGCTAAATATCTCATATTTTTCTCAGATTTTCCTTAGCAGTAATGCAGATCCATGTTCACATATTCATGGTTTCCATACTTTAGCATTATCAGAGTGCAAACTGTTTTTTTTGTATTTTATGTCATGTTCAGTTATGCACCTGTTCACACGTCAGGTCGAGGAGTGCAGTCAGTCTTTTTTGTCTATATGAAGAGGGTCATACCTTCTGACCGTGCACCCTTCCCCCAGTTGCCACAGGTAATCTTATCCTATATAGCAGGTTCCTACTTGCCCATACACAGGAGGTTTTTAACCTAGAGAGAGGCTTCAGCATAGCGTCAGGGACCCAGTTACGAGATATGCCGTGAAGGGGCAACTGGGCAGATATACAAATGGCCATTTATATATGCTAAATATCTCATATTTTTCTCAGATTTTCCTTAGCAGTAATGCAGATCCATGTTCACATATTCATGGTTTCCATACTTTAGCATTATCAGAGTGCAAACTGTTTTTTTTGTATTTTATGTCATGTTCAGTTATGCACCTGTTCACACGTCAGGTCGAGGAGTGCAGTCAGTCTTTTTTGTCTATATGAAGAGGGTCATACCTTCTGACCGTGCACCCTTCCCCCAGTTGCCACAGGTAATCTTATCCTATATAGCAGGTTCCTACTTGCCCATACACAGGAGGTTTTTAACCTAGAGAGAGGCTTCAGCATAGCGTCAGGGACCCAGTTACGAGATATGCCGTGAAGGGGCAACTGGGCAGATATACAAATGGCCATTTATATATGCTAAATATCTCATATTTTTCTCAGATTTTCCTTAGCAGTAATGCAGATCCATGTTCACATATTCATGGTTTCCATACTTTAGCATTATCAGAGTGCAAACTGTTTTTTTTGTATTTTATGTCATGTTCAGTTATGCACCTGTTCACACGTCAGGTCGAGGAGTGCAGTCAGTCTTTTTTGTCTATATGAAGAGGGTCATACCTTCTGACCGTGCACCCTTCCCCCAGTTGCCACAGGTAATCTTATCCTATATAGCAGGTTCCTACTTGCCCATACACAGGAGGTTTTTAACCTAGAGAGAGGCTTCAGCATAGCGTCAGGGACCCAGTTACGAGATATGCCGTGAAGGGGCAACTGGGCAGATATACAAATGGCCATTTATATATGCTAAATATCTCATATTTTTCTCAGATTTTCCTTAGCAGTAATGCAGATCCATGTTCACATATTCATGGTTTCCATACTTTAGCATTATCAGAGTGCAAACTGTTTTTTTTTTGTATTTTATGTCATGTTCAGTTATGCACCTGTTCACACGTCAGGTCGAGGAGTGCAGTCAGTCTTTTTTGTCTATATGAAGAGGGTCATACCTTCTGACCGTGCACCCTTCCCCCAGTTGCCACAGGTAATCTTATCCTATATAGCAGGTTCCTACTTGCCCATACACAGGAGGTTTTTAACCTAGAGAGAGGCTTCAGCATAGCGTCAGGGACCCAGTTACGAGATATGCCGTGAAGGGGCAACTGGGCAGATATACAAATGGCCATTTATATATGCTAAATATCTCATATTTTTCTCAGATTTTCCTTAGCAGTAATGCAGATCCATGTTCACATATTCGTGGTTTCCATACTTTAGCATTATCAGAGTGCAAACTGTTTTTTTTGTATTTTATGTCATGTTCAGTTATGCACCTGTTCACACGTCAGGTCGAGGAGTGCAGTCAGTCTTTTTTGTCTATATGAAGAGGGTCATACCTTCTGACCGTGCACCCTTCCCCCAGTTGCCACAGGTAATCTTATCCTATATAGCAGGTTCCTACTTGCCCATACACAGGAGGTTTTTAACCTAGAGAGAGGCTTCAGCATAGCGTCAGGGACCCAGTTACGAGATATGCCGTGAAGGGGCAACTGGGCAGATATACAAATGGCCATTTATATATGCTAAATATCTCATATTTTTCTCAGATTTTCCTTAGCAGTAATGCAGATCCATGTTCACATATTCATGGTTTCCATACTTTAGCATTATCAGAGTGCAAACTGTTTTTTTTGTATTTTATGTCATGTTCAGTTATGCACCTGTTCACACGTCAGGTCGAGGAGTGCAGTCAGTCTTTTTTGTCTATATGAAGAGGGTCATACCTTCTGACCGTGCACCCTTCCCCCAGTTGCCACAGGTAATCTTATCCTATATAGCAGGTTCCTACTTGCCCATACACAGGAGGTTTTTAACCTAGAGAGAGGCTTCAGCATAGCGTCAGGGACCCAGTTACGAGATATGCCGTGAAGGGGCAACTGGGCAGATATACAAATGGCCATTTATATATGCTAAATATCTCATATTTTTCTCAGATTTTCCTTAGCAGTAATGCAGATCCATGTTCACATATTCATGGTTTCCATACTTTAGCATTATCAGAGTGCAAACTGTTTTTTTTTTGTATTTTATGTCATGTTCAGTTATGCACCTGTTCACACGTCAGGTCGAGGAGTGCAGTCAGTCTTTTTTGTCTATATGAAGAGGGTCATACCTTCTGACCGTGCACCCTTCCCCCAGTTGCCACAGGTAATCTTATCCTATATAGCAGGTTCCTACTTGCCCATACACAGGAGGTTTTTAACCTAGAGAGAGGCTTCAGCATAGCGTCAGGGACCCAGTTACGAGATATGCCGTGAAGGGGCAACTGGGCAGATATACAAATGGCCATTTATATATGCTAAATATCTCATATTTTTCTCAGATTTTCCTTAGCAGTAATGCAGATCCATGTTCACATATTCATGGTTTCCATACTTTAGCATTATCAGAGTGCAAACTGTTTTTTTTTGTATTTTATGTCATGTTCAGTTATGCACCTGTTCACACGTCAGGTCGAGGAGTGCAGTCAGTCTTTTTTGTCTATATGAAGAGGGTCATACCTTCTGACCGTGCACCCTTCCCCCAGTTGCCACAGGTAATCTTATCCTATATAGCAGGTTCCTACTTGCCCATACACAGGAGGTTTTTAACCTAGAGAGAGGCTTCAGCATAGCGTCAGGGACCCAGTTACGAGATATGCCGTGAAGGGGCAACTGGGCAGATATACAAATGGCCATTTATATATGCTAAATATCTCATATTTTTCTCAGATTTTCCTTAGCAGTAATGCAGATCCATGTTCACATATTCATGGTTTCCATACTTTAGCATTATCAGAGTGCAAACTGTTTTTTTTGTATTTTATGTCATGTTCAGTTATGCACCTGTTCACACGTCAGGTCGAGGAGTGCAGTCAGTCTTTTTTGTCTATATGAAGAGGGTCATACCTTCTGACCGTGCACCCTTCCCCCAGTTGCCACAGGTAATCTTATCCTATATAGCAGGTTCCTACTTGCCCATACACAGGAGGTTTTTAACCTAGAGAGAGGCTTCAGCATAGCGTCAGGGACCCAGTTACGAGATATGCCGTGAAGGGGCAACTGGGCAGATATACAAATGGCCATTTATATATGCTAAATATCTCATATTTTTCTCAGATTTTCCTTAGCAGTAATGCAGATCCATGTTCACATATTCATGGTTTCCATACTTTAGCATTATCAGAGTGCAAACTGTTTTTTTTGTATTTTATGTCATGTTCAGTTATGCACCTGTTCACACGTCAGGTCGAGGAGTGCAGTCAGTCTTTTTTGTCTATATGAAGAGGGTCATACCTTCTGACCGTGCACCCTTCCCCCAGTTGCCACAGGTAATCTTATCCTATATAGCAGGTTCCTACTTGCCCATACACAGGAGGTTTTTAACCTAGAGAGAGGCTTCAGCATAGCGTCAGGGACCCAGTTACGAGATATGCCGTGAAGGGGCAACTGGGCAGATATACAAATGGCCATTTATATATGCTAAATATCTCATATTTTTCTCAGATTTTCCTTAGCAGTAATGCAGATCCATGTTCACATATTCATGGTTTCCATACTTTAGCATTATCAGAGTGCAAACTGTTTTTTTTGTATTTTATGTCATGTTCAGTTATGCACCTGTTCACACGTCAGGTCGAGGAGTGCAGTCAGTCTTTTTTGTCTATATGAAGAGGGTCATACCTTCTGACCGTGCACCCTTCCCCCAGTTGCCACAGGTAATCTTATCCTATATAGCAGGTTCCTACTTGCCCATACACAGGAGGTTTTTAACCTAGAGAGAGGCTTCAGCATAGCGTCAGGGACCCAGTTACGAGATATGCCGTGAAGGGGCAACTGGGCAGATATACAAATGGCCATTTATATATGCTAAATATCTCATATTTTTCTCAGATTTTCCTTAGCAGTAATGCAGATCCATGTTCACATATTCATGGTTTCCATACTTTAGCATTATCAGAGTGCAAACTGTTTTTTTTGTATTTTATGTCATGTTCAGTTATGCACCTGTTCACACGTCAGGTCGAGGAGTGCAGTCAGTCTTTTTTGTCTATATGAAGAGGGTCATACCTTCTGACCGTGCACCCTTCCCCCAGTTGCCACAGGTAATCTTATCCTATATAGCAGGTTCCTACTTGCCCATACACAGGAGGTTTTTAACCTAGAGAGAGGCTTCAGCATAGCGTCAGGGACCCAGTTACGAGATATGCCGTGAAGGGGCAACTGGGCAGATATACAAATGGCCATTTATATATGCTAAATATCTCATATTTTTCTCAGATTTTCCTTAGCAGTAATGCAGATCCATGTTCACATATTCATGGTTTCCATACTTTAGCATTATCAGAGTGCAAACTGTTTTTTTTGTATTTTATGTCATGTTCAGTTATGCACCTGTTCACACGTCAGGTCGAGGAGTGCAGTCAGTCTTTTTTGTCTATATGAAGAGGGTCATACCTTCTGACCGTGCACCCTTCCCCCAGTTGCCACAGGTAATCTTATCCTATATAGCAGGTTCCTACTTGCCCATACACAGGAGGTTTTTAACCTAGAGAGAGGCTTCAGCATAGCGTCAGGGACCCAGTTACGAGATATGCCGTGAAGGGGCAACTGGGCAGATATACAAATGGCCATTTATATATGCTAAATATCTCATATTTTTCTCAGATTTTCCTTAGCAGTAATGCAGATCCATGTTCACATATTCATGGTTTCCATACTTTAGCATTATCAGAGTGCAAACTGTTTTTTTTGTATTTTATGTCATGTTCAGTTATGCACCTGTTCACACGTCAGGTCGAGGAGTGCAGTCAGTCTTTTTTGTCTATATGAAGAGGGTCATACCTTCTGACCGTGCACCCTTCCCCCAGTTGCCACAGGTAATCTTATCCTATATAGCAGGTTCCTACTTGCCCATACACAGGAGGTTTTTAACCTAGAGAGAGGCTTCAGCATAGCGTCAGGGACCCAGTTACGAGATATGCCGTGAAGGGGCAACTGGGCAGATATACAAATGGCCATTTATATATGCTAAATATCTCATATTTTTCTCAGATTTTCCTTAGCAGTAATGCAGATCCATGTTCACATATTCATGGTTTCCATACTTTAGCATTATCAGAGTGCAAACTGTTTTTTTTGTATTTTATGTCTCTACATTAACTCACATAATCCTAGTGACTGCGCACAAAACATGGCCAAACGAAAACAAAAGACAGTACCTGGCCTATCAATCCATTGGACTAGGCAATTACATGCAGCCATACAAAGTCCATGGGCCTTGCCTCAGAGTCAAACCCACAACCTCTCACAGCCCAAGCAAAGAGCCTACCACTACACCAACACAGAGAAGTGCGAAACTGACTCAACATAAATTCACATAATCCTAGTGACTGCGCACACAACATGGCCAAACAAAAGCTAAAGACAGTCCTTTGCCTATCAATCCAATGGAAACTCATAGACAACATAGTCCATTGGAATAGGCAATTACATGCAGCCTCACAAAGTCCATGGGCCTTGCCTCAGAGTCAAACCCACAACCTCTGGCAGAACAAGCAAAGAGCCTACAACTACACCAACACAAAGAAGTAGGAAGCTGCGTCTACATTAATTCACATAATCCTAGTGAATGCGCACACAACATGGCCAAACAAAAGCAAAAGACATTACCTGGCCTATCAGGCCAATGGAAACTCATAGGCAACACAGTCCATTGAACTAGGCGATTACATGCAGCCATACAAAGTCCATGGGCCATGCCGCAGAGTCAAACCCACAACCTCTCGCAGCCAAGCAAAGCAGCTTCCACTAGACCAACACAGAGAAGTGGGAAACGGATTCTACATTAATTCACATAATCCTAGTGACTGCGCACACAACATGGCCAAACAAAAGCAAAAGACAATACCTGGCCTATCAATCCAATGGAAACTCGTAGGCAACACAGTCCATTGGACTTGGCAATTACATGCAGCCATACAAAGTCCATGGGCTTTGCCTCTGAGTCAAACCCACAATTTCTCGCAGCCCAAGCAAAGAGCCTACCACTACACCAACACAGACAAGATGGAAACTGAGTTTACATTAAGAACCTATAAAGATGTGAGTGAACCAGCCAATATAAAAGTTTATAATCTTTATTGAAAAATTTGTTAAAAGACAAACACATAAAACAGACAATGATGAGGACACATACAATTAACCTCAGGTGAACCAAAATATACAAGCAATAAATAGCATAAGTGCATAATGGTCATGTATCGGAAAAAAAGTGCACCAAAAAAGGGGTGCTGTCCAAGTTTCTTTGAAGAGCCAATAGTCTTTAGGTAGATGAAGAGTGTCCCAAAGAACACCAATAAGGTGGAACTATATTAAATTTCAAGCTAAACAAAGCTTTTTTCTTCATTCAAGACTAAATGTATGAGAGCCACAATCCTATTGCTACAAAACGTGGCATATAACAGGGGAAACAAAGAATACATGTGTCTATGATATTAACAGGATATAATCCTATAAGATGCAAACATAATAGTTTATAAAAAGTAAATCCTGAATGGATCAGGTGGTATAACCACAACAATGTTTCCAAATGCCTACAGTCCCAAACAGGGGAGAAGCAGGATCTCAACCATACATATAAAGAAAAGGCAGAAACTGACACAAGTGTCAAAATATAACACTTTTTTCACAGGGCTGGACTAGGAGGCCATATTCCCAGTGTTATAATCAGATAGAAGGGCGGAATGGCTGCATTACCACAGTACTATACCTTTACAAGGAAACAGAGTCAGCCATAGGACCGACCCAAACACTGTGGTGAATCCACAAAAACACACACCAGAAGGGTGTTACAGGGCCCAGACTAAAAAGCCATATTCCCAGTACTATAGCCCACAGAAAGGCAGCATGGCTGCAATACCACAGTAATTTGCCCCTACAAGGGAACAAAGTCAGCCATAAGAACCAACCTTAGCACTGAGTGGCAAGCCCACAAAGACACAGACCAGGAAGATAATAACCTGAGGATAAAGGTACCCCGACACGTGTTTCCCCTTGGAAGAAGCTTTTCTGCGAAACACGTGTCGGGGTACCTTTGGCGTTTGGTGACTGTTCACATTGGGTCATCAGGCTTTGTCCACAGGCTATATATATACTTCATGCAGCATTTGCTTGGACCTGTCCCGCCCACAGCCATGACTCAGTCATGGGTACGGGACTGCAATAGACCAGGTGAGTGCTGCTGAGAGCAGTTCTGCTATTTATATGTGAGGCCGCATGGCACATTTTATAAAAATATTTTAGTGTAGGACTGCTTCAAATGAGATTTGCCGTGACGTGGCGAAGCAGCTTTCTGTGGGCTATAGTACTGGGAATATGGCTTTTTAGTCTGGGCCCTGTAACACCCTTCTGGTGTGTGTTTTTGTGGATTCACCACAGTGTTTGGGTCGGTCCTATGGCTGACTCTGTTTCCTTGTAAAGGTATAGTACTGTGGTAATGCAGCCATTCCGCCCTTCTATCTGATTATAACACTGGGAATATGGCCTCCTAGTCCAGCCCTGTGAAAAAAGTGTTATATTTTGACACTTGTGTCAGTTTCTGCCTTTTCTTTATATGTATGGTTGAGATCCTGCTTCTCCCCTGTTTGGGACTGTAGGCATTTGGAAACATTGTTGTGGTTATACCACCTGATCCATTCAGGATTTGCTTTTTATAAACTATTATGTTTGCATCTTATAGGATTATATCCTGTTAATATCATAGACACATGTATTCTTTGTTTCCCCTGTTATATGCCACGTTTTGTAGCAATAGGATTGTGGCTCTCATACATTTAGTCTTGAATGAAGAAAAAAGCTTTGTTTAGCTTGAAATTTAATATACCGTATTTTTCGCTTTATAAGACGCACCGGAATATAAGACGCACCCCAAACTTAGACATAAAAAAGGTAAAAAAAAGAAAAATGGGGTCCGTCTTATACTCCGGTGTTCTCTTACCGGAGGGGGGCAGCAGTGGTGGTGAAGCGGGGTCACAGGAGGCACAGGTTGTGCTGGCAGGCGCGGCAGGTCAGTGGCAGCGGGGTCCGTGGTTGCAGGTGCCGTGGTTGCAGGCGCGGTGGCGTCCGCGGTGGCAGGATCCGTGGGGTCCGTGGTGGCGGCAGCAGCCGTGGCGTGTGAGCCGTGCAGCAGGCCGGTGCAGTGAGTGTCCGCGGTCCCGGTTCAGTGGTGGCAGCGGCGGCGGCAACTGCTCAGTGGTGGCAGCGGCAGGGACTGCTCAGTGGTGGCAGCGGCAGGGACTGCTCAGTGGTGGCGTGTGTCCGCGGTCCCGGTTCAGTGGTGGCAGCGGCGGCGGCGGCTCAGTGGTGGGAGCGGCGGCAACTGCTCAGTGGTGGCAGCGGCAGGGACTGCTCAGTGGTGGCGTGTGTCCGCGGTCCCGGTTCAGTGGTGGCAGCGGCGGCTCAGTAGTGGGAGCGGCGGCGACGGCTCAGTGGTGGAGTGTGTCCGCGGTCCCGATTCAAGTAATGGCGCCCGGAGCGACGCATGCGCAGATGGAGCTCTCATCCAAGGGCTCCATCTGCGCACGCGCTGACTCCCGGAGCAGCGCGTGCGCAGATGGAGCTCTCATCCAAGAGCTCCACCGGCGCCATCATTTGAAAGTGGGACCGCGGACAACTGGTAAGCTGCACAGCCGCCCGCCCCGCATGCACAGAGTGGCAGCCAGCAGGCTGCCCGCCCACCCCGCGTACAAGCCGCCGGGTACCTGTGCTTGCGTGCGGTGGCAGCCGGGTACCCATGGCTGTGTGCGGGCGGCAGATGGGTGACTGTGTGAGGGCGGCAGCCGAGTACCTGCACGGGCACCCGACTGCCGCTCGCACACAGCACCCGGCTGCCGCCCGCACACAGCCATGGGTACCCGTCTGCCACCGCATGCAAGCACAGGTACCTGGCTGCCGACCCCACACAGCACCCGCTGCCGCCCGCACACAGCCACGGGTACCCGGCTGCCGCTGCATGCAAGTACAGGTACCCGGGCGCTTGCATGCAGCCACAGGCACCCGCCCGATCGCCTCAGACAGGACCCCCCCCCCCCCCGCTACCGCTTTATAAGACGCACCCCCCATTTTCCTCCCAAAATTTGGGGAGGAAAAGTGCGTCTTATAAAGCGAAAAATACGGTAGTTCCACCTTATTGGTGTTCTTTGGGACACTCTTCATCTACCTAAAGACTATTGGCTCTTCAAAGAAACTTGGACAGCACCCCTTTTTTGGTGCACTTTTTTTCCGATACATGACCATTATGCACTTATGCTATTTATTGCTTGTATATTTTGGTTCACCTGAGGTTAATTGTATGTGTCCTCATCATTGTCTGTTTTATGTGTTTGTCTTTTAACAAATTTTTCAATAAAGATTATATACTTTTATATTGGCTGGTTCACTCACATCTTTATAGGTTCTTACTGCTTAAATGAGTGTAGCTATCTTTACTTTTTGGTCATTCAATTGGTTCTTTTGAGTTTACATTAGTTCACATAATCCTAGTGACTGTGCACACAACATTGCGAAACAAATGCAAAAGACATTATCTGGCCTATCAATCCAATGGAAACTCATAGGCAACACAGTCCATTAGACTAGGCAAATACATGCAGCCATACAAAGTTCATGGGCCTTGCCTCAGAGTCGAACCCACAACCTCTTGGAGAACAAGCAAAGAGCCTACCACTAAACCAACACAGAGAAGTTGGAAACTGACTCTACATTAATTCACATAATCCTAGTGACTGCGCACACAACATGGCCAAACAAAAGCAAAAGACAGTACCTGGCCTATCAATCCAATGGAAACTCATAGGCAACACAGTACATTGGACTAGACAATTACATGGAGACATACAAAGTCCATGGGCCTTGCTTCAGAGTCAAACCCACAACCTCTCGCAGCCAAGCAAAGAGCCTACCACTACACCAATACAGAGAAGTGGGAAACTGATTCTACATTAATTCACATAATCCTACCGACTGCGCACACAACATGGCTAAACAAAAGCAAAAAACAGTACCTGGCTTATCAATCCAATGGAAACTCATAGGCAACACAGTCCATTGGACTAGGCAATAACATGCAGCCATACAAAGTCCATGGGCCTTGCCTCAAAGTCGAACTCACAACCTCTCACAGCTCAAGCAAAGAGCTTACCACTACACCAACACAGAGAAATGTGAACCTGCCTCTACATTAATTCACATAATCCTAGTGACTGCGCACACAACATGGCCAAACGAAAGCAAAATTCCATACCTGGCCTATCAATCCAATGGAAACTCATAGGCAACACAGTCCATTGGACTAGGCAATTACATGCAGCCATAAAAAGTCCATGGGCCTTGCCTCAGAGTCAAACCCACAACTTCTCGCAGCCCAAGCAAAGATCCTACCAATACACCAACACAGAGAAGTGGAAAACAGATTCTACATTAATTCACATAATCCTAGTGACTGCGCACACAACATGGCCAAACGAAAGCAAAAGACAGTACCTGGCCTATCAATCCAATGGAAACTCAGAGGCAACCCCATCCATTGGACTAGGCAATTACATGCAGCCATACAGAGTCCATGGGCCTTGCCTCAGAGTCTATCCCACAACCTTTGGCAGAACAAACAAAGAGCCTACAACCACACCAACACAAAGAAGTAGGAAGCTGCATCTACATTAATTCACATAATCCTAGTGACTGCGCACACAACATGGCCAAACAGAAGCAAAAGACATTACCTGGCCTATCAAGCCAATGGAAACTCATAGGCAACACAGTCCATTGAACTAGGCAATTACATGCAGCCATACAAAGTCCATGGGCCTTGCCTCAGACTCAAACCCACAATCTCTCGCAGCCAAGCAAAGCGCCTTCCACTACACCAACACAGAGAAGTTGGGAACTGATTCTACATTAATTCACATAATCCTACCGACTTCGCACACAACATAACCAAACAAAAGACATTACCTGGCCTATCAGTCCAATGAAAACTCATAGGCAACACAGTACATTGGACTAGGCAATTACATGCAGCCATACAAAGTCTATGGGCTTTGCCTCAGAGTCAAACCCACATTTTCTCGCAGCCCAAGCAAAGAGCCTACCACTACACCAACACAGAGAAGTTGAAAACTGAGTTTACATTAGTTCACATAATCCTAGTGACTGCGCACACAACATGGCCAAACAAAAGCAAAAGGTAGTACCTGGCCTATCAATCCAATAGGAACTCATAGGTAACACAGTCAACTAAAATAGGCAATTACATGCAGCCATACAAACTCCATGGGCCTTGCCTCAAAGTCGACCCAACAACCTTTCGCAGCTTAAGCAAAGAGACTACCACTACACCAACACAGAGAAGTAGGTAAATGACTCTACATTAATTCACATAATCCTAGTGACTGCGCACACAACATGGCCAAACAAATGCAAAAGATATTATCTGGCCTATCAATCCAATGAAATCATAGGCAACATAGTCCATTAGACTAAGCAAAGTCATACAAAGTTAATGGGCTTTGCCTCAGAGTCGAACCCACAACCTCTTGGAGAACAAGCAAAGAGCCTACCACTAAACCAACACAGAGAAGTTGGAAACAGACTCTACATTAATTCACAGAATCCTAGTGACTGCGCACACAACATGGCCAAACAAAAGCAAAAGACAGTACCTGGCCTATCAATCCAATGGAAACTCAAAGCTAACACAGTACATTGGACTAGGCAAATACATGCAGCCATACAAAGTCCATGGGCCTTGCATTAGAGTCGAACCCACAACCTCTCGCAGCCCAAGCAAAGAGCCTACCACTACACCAACACAGAGAAGTGGGAAACTGATTCTACATTAATTCAAATAATCCTACTGACTGCGCACACAACATGGCCAAACAAAAGACAATACCTGGCCTATCAATTCAAAGGAAACTCATAGGCAACACAGTCCATTGGACTTGGCAATTACATGCAGCCATACAAAGTCCATGGGCTTTGCCTCAGAGTCAAACCCACAATTTCTCGCAGCCCAAGTTAATAGCCTACGATTACACCAACACAGAGAAGTTGGAAACTGAGTTTACATTAGTTCACATAATCCTAGTGACTGCGCACACAACATGGCCAAACAAAAGACAATACCTGGCCTATCAATTCAATGGAAACTCATAGGCAACACAGTCAATTGAACTAGGCAATTACATGCTGCCATACAAACTCCATGTGCTTTGCCTCAGAGTCGAACCCACAACCTCTCACAGCTTAAGCAAAGAGACTACAACTACACCAACACAGAGAAGTAGGTGAATGACTCTACATTAATTCACATAATCCTAGTGACTGCGAACACAACATGGCCAAACAAAAGCAAAAGACAGTACCTGGCCTATCAATCCAATTGAAACTCATAGGCAACATAGTCCATTGGACTAGGCAATAACATGCAGCCATACAAAGTCCATGGGCCTTGCCTCAAAGTCTAACTCACAACCTCTCGCAGCTCAAGCAAAGAGCCTACCACTACACCAACACAGAGAAATGTGAACCTGACTCTACATTAATTCACATAATCCTAGTGACTGCGAACACAACATTGCCAAACATAAGCAAAAGGCAGTACCTGGCCTATCAATCCAATGGGAACTCATACGCAACACAGTCAATTGAACTACGCAATTACATGCAGCCATACAAACTCCATGGGCCTTGCCTCAGAGTCGAACCCACAACCTCTCGCAGCTTAAGCAAAGAGCCTACCCCTAAACCAACACAGAGAAGTGGGAAACTGATTCTACATTAATTCACATTATCCTACCGACTGCGCACACAACACGGCCAAACAAAAGACAATACCTGGCCTATCAATTCAATGGAAACTCATAGGCAACACAGTCCATTGGACTAGGCAATTACATGCAGCCATACAAAGTCCATGGGCTTTGCCTAAAAGTCAAACCCACAACTTCTCGCAGCCCAAGCAAAGAGCCTACCACTACACCAACACAGAGAAGTTGGTAACTGAGTTTACATTAATTCACATAATCCTAGTGACTGCGCACACAACATGGCCAAACAAAAGCAAAAGACAGTACCTGGCCTATCAGTCCAATGGAAAATCATAGGCAACACAGTCCATTGGACTAGACAATTACATGGAGACATACAAAGTCCATGGGCCTTTCCTCAGAGTCAAACCCACAACCTCTCGCAGCCAAGCAAAGAGCCTACCACTACACCAACACAGAGAAGTGGGAAACTGATTCTACATTAATTCACATAATCCTACCGACTGCGCACACAACATGGCCAAACAAAAGACAACACCTGGCCTATCAATCCAATGGAAACTCATAGGCAACACAGTCCATTAGACTAGGCAAATACATGCAGCCATATAAAGTTCATGGGCCTTGCCTCAGAGTCGAACCCACATCCTCTCGCAGCCAAGCAAAGAGCCTACCACTACACCAACACAGAGAAGTTGGAAACCGACTCTACATTAATTCACATAATCCTAGTGACTGCGCACACAACATGGCCAAACAAAAGCAAAAGACATTACCTGGCCTATCAATCCAATGTAAACTCATAGGTAACACAGTACATTACTAGGATCATGTGAATTAATGTAGAGTCAGGTTCACATTTCTCTGTGTTGGTGTAGTGGTAGGCTCTTTGCTTGAGCTGCGAGAATTTGTGAGTTAGACTTTGAGGCATGGCCCATGGACTTTGTATGGCTGCATGTTATTGCCTAGTCCAATGGACTATGTTGCCTATGAGTTTCAATTGGATTGATAGGCAAGGTACTGTCTTTTGCTTTTGTTTGGCCATGTTGTGTTCGCAGTCACTAGGATTATGTGAATTAATGTAGAGTCATTCACCTACTTCTCTGTGTTGGTGTAGTTGTAGTCTCTTTGTTGCTTATGAGTTTCAATTTGATTGATAGGCCAGGTACTGTCTTTTGCTTTTGTTTGGCCATGTTATGTGCGCAGTCACTAGGATTATGTGAATTAATGTAGAGTCATTCACCTTCTTCTCTGTGTTGGTGTAGTGGTAGTCTCTTTGCTTAAACTGCGAGAGGTTGTGGGTTCGACTCTGAGGCAAAGCCCATGGAGTTTGTATGGCAGCATGTAATTGCCTAGTTCAATTGACTGTGTTGCCTATGAGTTTCCATTGAATTGATAGGCCAGGTATTGTCTTTTGTTTGGCCATGTTGTGTGCGCAGTCACTAGGATTATGTGAACTAATGTAAACTCAGTTTCCAACTTCTCTGTGTTGGTGTAATCGTAGGCTATTTCCTTGGGCTGCGAGAAATTGTGGGTTTGACTCTGAGGCAAAGCCCATGGACTTTGTATGGCTGCATGTAATTGCCAAGTCCAATGGACTGTGTTGCCTATGAGTTTCCTTTGAATTGATAGGCCAGGTATTGTCTTTTGTTTGGCCATGTTGTGTGCGCAGTCGGTAGGATTATTTGAATTAATGTAGAAACAGTTTCCCACTTCTCTGTGTTGGTGTAGTGGTAGGCTCTTTGCTTGGGCTGCGAGAGGTTGTGGGTTCGACTCTAATGCAAGGCCCATGGACTTTGTATGTCTCCATGTAATTGTCTAGTCCAATGGACTGTGTTGCCTATGAGTTTCCATTGGTTTGATAGGCCAGGTACTGTCTTTTGCTTTTGTTTGGCCATGTTATGTGCGCAGTCACTAGGATTATGTGAATTAATGAAGAATTGGTTTTCCACTTCTCTGTGTTGGTGTATTAGTAGGCTCTTTCCTTGGGCTACGAGAGGGTGTGGGTTCGACTCTGGGGCAAGGCCAATGGGCTTTGTATGGCTGCATGTAATTGCCTAGTCCAATGTACTGTGTTAGCTTTGAGTTTCCATTGGATTGATAGGCCAGGTGCTGTCTTTTGCTTTTGTTTTGCCATGTTGTGTGCGCAGTCACTAGGATTCTGTGAATTAATGTAGAGTTTGTTTCCAACTTCTCTGTGTTGGTTTAGTGGTAGGCTCTTTGCTTGTTCTCCAAGAGGTTGTGGGTTCGACTCTGAGGCAAGGCCCATTAACTTTGTATGGCTGCATATATTTGCTTAGTCTAATGGACTATGTTGCCTATGATTTCATTGGATTCATAGGCCAGATAATGTCTTTTGCATTTGTTTGGCCATGTTGTGTGCGCAGTCTCTAGGATTATGTGAATTAATGTAGAGTCCTTTACCTACTTCTCTGTGTTGGTGTAGAGGTAGTCTTTTTGCTTAAGCTGCGAAAGGTTGTTGGTTCGACTTTGAGGCAAGGCCCATGGAGTTTGTATGGATGCATGTAATTGCCTATTTCAGTTGACTGTGTTACCTATGAGTTCCTATTGGATTGATAGGCCAGGTACTACCTTTTGCTTTTGTTTGGCCATGTTGTGTGCGCAGTCACTAGGATTATGTGAACTAATGTAAACTCAGTTTTCAACTTCTCTGTGTTGGTGTAGTGGTAGGCTCTTTTCTTGGTCTGCGAGAAAATGTGGGTTTGACTCTGAGGCAAAGCCCATAGACTTTGTATGGCTGCATGTAATTGCCTAGTCCAATGAACTGTGTTGCCTATGAGTTTTCATTGGACTGATAGGCCAGGTATTGTCTTTTGCTTCTGTTTGGCCATGTTGTGTGCGCAGTCACTAGGATTATGTGAATTAATGTAGAATCAGTTTCCCACTTCTCTGTGTTGGTGTAGTGGAAGGCGCTTTGCTTGGCTGCGAGAAGTTGTGGGTTTGACTCTGAGGCAAGGCCCATGGACTTTGTATGGCTGCATGTAATTGCCTAGTTCAATGGACTGTGTTGCCTATGAGTATCCATTGGCTTGATAGGCCAGGTAATGTCTTTTGCTTCTGTTTGGCCATGTTGTGTGCGCAGTCACTAGGATTATGTGAATTAATGTAGATGCAGCTTCCTACTTCTTTGTGTTGGTGTGGTTGTAGGCTCTTTGCTTGTTCTGCCAGAGGTTGTGGGATAGACTCTGAGGCAAGGCCCATGGACTCTGTATGGCTGCATGTAATTGCCTAGTCCAATGGATGGGGTTGCCTCTGAGTTTCCATTGGATTGATAGGCCAGGTACTGTCTTTTGCTTTTGTTTGGCCATGTTGTGTGCGCAGTCACTAGGATTATGTGAGTTAATGTAGAGTCGGTTTCACACTTCTCCGTGTTGCTGTAGTGGTAGGCTTTTTTCTTGGGCTGCGAGAGGTTGTGAGTTCGACTCTGAGGCAAGGCCCATGGACTTTTTATGGCTGCATGTAATTGCATAGTCCAATGGACTGTGTTACCTATGAGATTCCATTGGATTGATAGGCCAGGTGCCTTCTTTTGCTTTTGTTTGGCCATGTTTTGTACGCAGTCACTAGGATTATGTGAATTAATGTTGAGTCAGTTTCCCACTTCTCTGTGTTGGTGTAGTGGTAGGCTCTTTGCTTGGGCTGGGAGAGGTTGTGAGTTCGACTCAAATGCAAGGCTCATGGACTTTGTATGGCTGCATCTAATTGCCTAGTCCAAAGGACTGTGTTGCCTATGAGTTTCCATTGGATTGATAGGCCAGGTATTGACTTTTGCTTTCGTTTGGCCATGTTGTGTGCGCAGTCACTAGGATTATGTGAATTAATATAGAGTCAGTTTCACATTTCTCTGTGTTGGTGTAGTGGTAGGCTCTTTGCTTGAGCTGCGAGAGGTTGTGGATTTGACTCTGAGGCAAGGCCCTTGGACTTTTTATGGCTGCATGTAATTGCCTAGTATAATGGACTGTGTTGCCTATGAGTTTCCATTGGATTGATAGGCCAGGTATTGACTTTTGCTTTCGTTTGGCCATGTTGTGTGCGCAGTCACTAGGTTTATGTGAATTAATGTAGAGTCAGGTTCACATTTCTCTGTGTTGGTGTAGTAGTAGGCTCTTTGCTTAAACTGCAAGAGGTTGTGAGTTCGACTTTGAGGCAAGGCCCATGGACATTGTATGGCTGCATGTTATTGCCTAGTCCAATGGACTATGTTGCTTATGAGCTTCAATTGGATTGATAGGCCAGATACTGTCTTTTGCTTTTGTTTGGCCATGTTGTGTGCGCAGTCACTAGGATTATGTGAATTAATGTAGAGTCATTCACCTACTTCTCTGTGTTGGTTTAGTGGTAGGCTCTTTGCTTGTTCTCCAAGAGGTTGTGGGTTCGACTCTGAGGCAAGGCCCATGAACTTTGTATGGCTGCATGTATTTGCCTAGTCTAATGGACTGTGTTGCCTATGAGTTTCCATTGGATTGATAGGCCAGATAATGTCTTTTGCATTTGTTTGGCCATGTTGTGTGCACAGTCACTAGGATTATGTGAACTAATGTAAACTCTGTTACCAACGTCGCTGTGTTGGTGTAGTGGTAGGCTCTTTGCTTGGGCTGCGAGAAATTGTGGGTTTGACTCTGAGGCAAAGCCCATGGACTTTGTATGGCTGCATGTAATTGTCTTGTCCAATGGACTGTGTTGCCTATGAGTTTCCACTGGTTTGATAGGCCAGGTAATGTCTTTTGCTTTTGTTTGGCCATGTTGTGTGCGCAGTCACTAGGAATATGTGAATTAATGTAGACGCAGCTTCCTACTTTTTTGTGTTGGTGTAGTTGTAAGCTCTTTGCTTGTTCTGCCAGAGGTTGTGGGTTTGACTCTGAGGCAAGGCCCATGGACTTTGTATGGCTGCATGTAATTGCCTAGTCCAATGGACTATGTTGTCTATGAGTTTCCATTGGATTGATAGGCCAGGGACTGTCTTTTGCTTTTGTTTGGCCATGTTGTGTGCGCAGTCACTAGGATTATGTGAATTTATGTTGAGTCAGTTTCGCTTTTCTCTGTGTTGGTGTAGTGGTAGGCTCTTTGCTTGGGCTGAGAGAGGTTGTGGGTTTGACTCTGAGACAAGGCCCATGGACTTTGTATGGCTGCATGTAATTGCCTAGTCCAATTGATTGCGTTGCCTATGAGTTTCCATTGGATTGATAGGCCAGGTACCGTCTTTTGCTTTTGTTTGGCCATGTTGTGTGCGCAGTCACTAGGATTATGTGAATTAATGTAGAATCTGTTTTCCACTTCTCTGTGTTGGTGTATTGGTAGGCTCTTTGCTTGGGCTACGAGAGGTTGTGGGTTTGACTCTGGGCCAAGGCCCATGGGCTTTGTATAGCTGCATGCAATTGCCTAGTCCAATGTACTGTGTTACCTATGAGTTTACATTGGATTGATAGGCCAGGTAATGTCTTTTGCTTTTGTTTGGCCATGTTGTGTGCGCAGTCACTAGGATTATGTGAATTAATGTAGAGTCAGTTTCCAACTTCTCTGTGTTGGTTTAGTGGTAGGCTCTTTGCTTGTTCTCCAAGAGGATGTGGGTTCGACTCTGAGGCAAGGCCCATGAACTTTGTATGGCTGCATGTATTTGACTAGTCTAATGGACTGTGTTGCCAATGAGTTTCCATTGGATTGATAGGCCAGGTATTGTCTTTTGTTTGGCCATGTTGTGTGCGCAGTCGGTAGGATTATGTGAATTAATGTAGAATCAGTTTCCCACTTCTCTGTGTTGGTGTAGTGGTAGGCTCCTTGCTTGGGCTGCGAGAAGTTGTGGGTTTGACTTTTAGGCAAAGCCCATGGACTTTGTATGGCTGCATGTAATTGCCTAGTCCAATGGACTGTGTTGCCAATGAGTTTCCATTGAATTGATAGGCCAGGTATTGTCTTTTGTTTAGCCATGTTGTGTGCGCAGTCGGTAGGATTATGTGAATTAATGTAGAAACAGTTTCCCACTTCTCTGTGTTGGTGTAGTGGTAGGCTCTTTGCTTGGCTGCGAGAGGTTGAGGGTTTGACTCTGAGGCAAGGCCCATGGACTTTGTATGTCTCCATGTAATTTTCTAGTCCAATGGACTGTGTTGCCTATGAGTTTCCATTGGATTGATAAGCCAGGTACTGACTTTTGCTTTTGTTTGGCCATGTTGTGTGCGCAGTCGGTAGGATTATGTGAATTAATGTAGTACCAGTTTCTCACTTTTCTGTGTTGGTGTAGTAGTAGGCTCTTTGCTTGGCTGCGCGAGGTTGTGGGTTTGACTCTGAGGCAAGGCCCATGGACTTTGTATGTCTCCATGTAATTGTCTAGTCCAATGGACTGTGTTGCCTATGAGTTTCCATTGGATTGATAGGCCAGGTACTGCCTTTTGCTTTTGTTTGGCCATGTTGTGTGCGCAGTCACTAGGATTATGTGAATTAATGTAGAGTCGGTTCCCAACTTCTCTGTGTTGGTTTAGGGGTAGGCTCTTTGCTTAAGCTGCGAGAGGTTGTGGGTTCGACTCTGAGGCAAGGCCCATGGAGTTTGTATGGCTGCATATAATTGTGTAGTTCAATTGACTGTGTTGCCTATGAGTTCCCATTGGATTGATAGGCCAGGTACTGCCTTTTGCTTTTGTTTGGCCATGTTGTGTGCGCAGTCACTAGGATTATGTGAATTAATGTAGAGTCTGGTTCACATTTCTCTGTGTTGGTGTAGTGGTAGGCTCTTTGCTTGAACTGCGAGAGGTTGTGAGTTCGACTTTGAGGCAAGGCCCATGGACGTTGTATGGCTGCATGTTATTGCCTAGTCCAATGGACTATGTTGCCTATGAGTTTTAATTGGAATGATAGGCCAGGTACTGTCTTTTGCTTTTGTTTGGCCATGTTGTGTGCGCAGTCACTAGGATTATGTGAATTAATGTAGAGTCAGTTTCACACTTCTCTGTGTTGCTGTAGTGGTAGGCTTTTTTCTTGGGCTGCGAGATGTTGTGAGTTCGACTCTGAGGCAAGGCCCATGGACTTTGTATGGCTGCATGTAATTGCCTAGTCCAATGGACTGTGTTGCCAATGAGTTTCCATTGGATTGATAGGCCAGGTACTGTCTTTTGCTTTCGTTTGGCCATGTTGTGTGCGCAGTCACTAGGATTATTTGAGTTAATGAAGAGTCAGTTTCAAACTTCTCTGTGTTGGTGTAGTGGTAGGCTCTTTGCTTTGGCTGCGAGAAGTTGTGGGTTTGACTCTAATGCAAGGTTCATGGACTTTGTATAACTGCATGTAATTGCCTAGTCCACTGGACTGTGTTGCCTATGAGTTTCCATTGGATTGATAGACCAGGTATTGACTTTTGCTTTCGTTTGGCCATGTTGTGTGCGCAGTCACTAGGATTATGTGAATTAATGTAGAGTCAGTTTCACATTTCTCTGTGTTGGTGTAGTGGTAGGATCTTTGCTTGGGCTGCGAGAAGTTGTGGGTTTGACTCTGAGGCAAGGCCCATGGACTTTTTATGGCTGCATGTAATTGCCTAGTCCAATGGACTGTGTTGCCTATGAGTTTCCATTGGATTGATAGGCCAGGTATGGACTTTTGCTTTCGTTTGGCCATGTTGTGTGCGCAGTCACTAGGATTATGTGAATTAATGTAGAGGCAGGTTCACATTTCTCTGTGTTGGTGTAGTGGTAGGCTCTTTGCTTGAGCTGCGAGAGGTTGTGAGTTCGACTTTGAGGCAAGGCCCATGGACTTTGTATGGCTGCATGTTATTGCCTAGTCCAATGGACTGTGTTGCCTATGAGTTTCCATTGGATTGATAAGCCAGGTACTGTCTTTTGCTTTTGTTTAGCCATGTTGTGTGCGCAGTCGGTAGGATTATGTGAATTAATGTAGAATCAGTTTCCCACTTCTCTGTATTGGTGTAGTGGTAGGCTCTTTGCTTAGCTGCGAGAGGTTGTGGGTTTGACTCTGAAGCAAGGCCCATGGACTTTGTATGTCTCCATGTAATTGTCTAGTCCAATGGACTGTGTTGCCTATGAGTTTCCATTGGATTGATAGGCCAGGTACTGTCTTTTGCTTTTGTTTGGCCATGTTGTGTGCGCAGTCACTAGGATTATGTGAATTAATGTAGAGTCAGTTTCCAACTTCTCTGTGTTGGTTTAGTGGTAGGCTCTTTGCTTGTTCTCCAAGAGGTTGTGGGTTCGACTCTGAGGCAAGGCCCATGAACTTTGTATGGCTGCATGTATTTGCCTAGTCTAATGGACTGTGTTGCCTATGAGTTTCCATTGGATTGATAGGCCAGATAATGTCTTTTGCATTTGTTTCGCAATGTTGTGTGCACAGTCACTAGGATTATGTGAACTAATGTAAACTCAGTTTCCATCTTGTCTGTGTTGGTGTAGTGGTAGGCTCTTTGCTTGGGCTGCGACAAATTGTGGGTTTGACTCAGAGGCAAAGCCCATGGACTTTGTATGGCTGCATGTAATTGTTTAGTCCAATGGACTGTGTTGCCTATGAGTTTCCATTGGCTTGATAGGCCAGGTAATGTCTTTTGCTTTTGTTTGGCCATGTTGTGTGCGCAGTCTCTAGGAATATGTGAATTAATGTTGACGCACCTTCCTACTTTTTTGTGTTGGTGTAGTTGTAAGCTCTTTGCTTGTTCTGCCAGAGGTTGTGGGTTTGACTCTGAGGCAAGGCCCATGGACTTTGTATGGCTGCATGTAATTGCCTAGTCCAATGGACTATGTTGTATATGAGTTTCCATTGGATTGATAGGCCAGGGACTGTCTTTTGCTTTTGTTTGGCCATGTTGTGTGTGCAGTCACTAGGATTATGTGAATTTATGTTGAGTCAGTTTCGCTCTTCTCTGTGTTGGTTTAGTGGTAGGCTCTTTGCTTGGGCTACAAGAGGTTGTGGGTTCGACTCTGAGGCAAGGCCCATGGACTTTGTATGGCTGCATGTAATTGCCTAGTCCAATTGATTGCTTTGCCTATGAGTTTCTATTGGATTGATAGGCCAGGTACTGTCTTTTGCTTTTGTTTGGCCATGTTGTGTGCGCAGTCACTAGGATTATGTGAATTAATGTAGAATCAGTTTTTCACTTCTCTGTGTTGGTGTATTGGTAGGCTCTTTGCTTGGGCTACGAGAGGTTGTGGGTTCGACTCTGGGGCAAGGCCCATGGGCTTTGTATGGCTGCATTTAATTGCCTAGTCTAATGTACTGTGTTACCTATGAGTTTCCATTGGATTGATAGGCCAGGTACTGTCTTTTGCTTTTGTTTGGCCATGTTGTGTGCGCAGTCACTAGGATTATGTGAATTAATGTAGAGTCGGTTTCCAACTTCTCTGTGTTGGTTTAGTGGTAGGCTCTTTGCTTGTTCTCCAAGAAGTTGTGGGTTCGACTCTGAGGCAAGGCCCATGAACTTTGTATGGCTGCATGTATTTGCCTAGTCTAATGGACTGTGTTGCCTATGAGTTTCCATTGGATTGATAGGCCAGGTATTGTCTTTTGTTTGGCCATGTTGTGTGCGCAGTCGGTAGGATTATGTGAATTAATGTAGAATCAGTTTCCCACTTATCTGTGTTGGTGTAGTGGTAGGCTCTTTGCTTGGCTGCGAGAGGTTGTGGGTTTGACTTTGAGGCAAGGCCCATGGACTTTGTATGTCTCCATGTAATTGTCTAGTTCAATGGACTGTGTTGCCTATGAGTTTCCATTGGCTTGATAGGCCAGGTAATGTCTTTTGCTTTTGTTTGGCCATGTTGTGTGCACATTCACTAGGATTATGTGAATTAATGTAGACGCAACTTCCTACTTCTTTGTGTTGGTGTAGTTGTAGGCTCTTTGCTTGTTCTGCCAGAGGTTGTGGGTTTGACTCTGAGGCAAGGCCCATGGACTTTGTATGGCTGCATGTAATTGCCAAGTCCAATGGACTGTGTTGCCTACGAGTTTCCATTGGATTGATAGGCCAGGTATTGTCTTTTGCTTTTGTTTGGCCATGTTGTGTGCGCAGTCACTAGGATTATGTGAATTAATGTAGAATCCGTTTCCCACTTCTCTGTGTTGGTGTAGTGGAAGCTGCTTTGCTTGGCTGCGAGAGGTTGTGGGTTTGACTCTGCGGCATGGCCCATGGACTTTGTATGGCTGCATGTAATCGCCTAGTTCAATGGACTGTGTTGCCTATGAGTTTCCATTGGCCTGATAGGCCAGGTAATGTCTTTTGCTTTTGTTTGGCCATGTTGTGTGCGCATTCACTAGGATTATGTGAATTAATGTAGACGCAGCTTCCTACTTCTTTGTGTTGGTGTAGTTGTAGGCTCTTTGCTTGTTCTGCCAGAGGTTGTGGGTTTGACTCTGAGGCAAGGCCCATGGACTTTGTGAGGCTGCATGTAATTGCCTATTCCAATGGGCTATGTTGTCTATGAGTTTCCATTGGATTGATAGGCAAGGGACTGTCTTTAGCTTTTGTTTGGCCATGTTGTGTGCGCAGTCACTAGGATTATGTGAATTTATGTTGAGTCAGTTTCGCACTTCTCTGTGTTGGTGTAGTGGTGGGCTCTTTGCTTGGGCTGTAAGAGGTTGTGGGTTTGACTCTGAGGCAAGGCCCATGGACTTTGTATGGCTGCATGTAATTGCCTAGTCCAATGGATTGATAGGCCAGGTACTGTCTTTTGTTTTCGTTTGGCCATGTTTTGTGCGCAGTCACTAGGATTATGTGAGTTAATGTAGAGACAGTTTCACACTTCTCTGTGTTGCTGAAGTGGTAGGCTTTTTTGTTGGGCTGCGAGAGGTTGTGAGTTCGACTCTGAGGCAAGGCCCATGGACTTTGTATGGCTGCATGTAATTGCATAGTCCAATGGACTGCGTTACCTATGAGTTTCCATTGGATTGATAGGCCAGGTGCTTTCTTTTGCTTTTGTTTGGCCATGTTGTGTGCGCAGTCACTAGGAATATGTGAATTAATGTAGAGTCAGTTTCACATTTCTCTTTGTTGGTGTAGTGGTAGGCTCTTTGCTTGGGCTTTGAGAGGTTGTGGGTTTGACTCTGAGGCAAGGCCCATGGACTTTTTATGGCTGCATGTAATTGCCTAGTCCAATGGACTTTGTTGCCTATGAGTTTCCATTGGATTGATAGGCCAGGTATTGACTTTTGCTTTCGTTTGGCCATGTTGTGTGCGCAGTCACTAGGATTATGTGAATTAATGTAGAGTCAGTTTCACATTTCTCTGTGTTGGTGTAGTGGTAGGCTCTTTGCTTGGGCTGCGAGAGGTTGTGGGTTTGACTCTGAGGCAAGGCCCATGGACTTTTTATGGCTGCATGTAATTGCCTAGTCCAATGGACTGTGTTGCCTATGAGTTTCCATTGGATTGATAGGCCAGGTACTGTATTTTGTTTTCGTTTGGCCATGTTGTGTGCGCACTCACTAGGATTATGTGAATTAATGTAGAGGCAGGTTCACATTTCTCTGTGTTGGTGTAGTGGTAGGCTCTTTGCTTGAGCTGCGAGAGGTTGTGGGTTTGACTCTGAGGCAAGGCCCATGGACTTTTTATGGCTGCATGTTATTGCCTAGTCCAATGGACTGTGTTGCCTATGAGTTTCAATTGGATTGATAAGCCAGGTACTGTCTTTTGCTTTTGTTTAGCCATGTTGTGTGCGCAGTCGGTAGGATTATGTGAATTAATGTAGAATCAGTTTCCAACTTCTCTGTGTTGGTTTAGTGGTAGGCTCTTTGCTTGTTCTCCAAGAGGTTGTGGGTTCGACTCTGAGGCAAGGCCCATGAACGTTGTATGGCTGCATGTATTTGCCTAGTCTAATGGACTGTGTTGCCTATGAGTTTCCATTGGATTGATAGGCCAGATAATGTCTTTTGCATTTGTTTCGCCATGTTGTGTGCACAGTCACTAGGATTATGTGAACTAATGTAAACTCAGTTTCCAACTTGTCTGTGTTGTTGTAGTGGTAGGCTCTTTGCTTGGGATGCGAGAAATTGTGGGTTTGACTCTGAGGCAAAGCACATGGACTTTGTATGGCTGCATGTAATTGTTTAGTCCAATGGACTGTGTTGCCTATTAGTTTCCATTGGCTTGATAGGCCAGGTAATGTCTTTTGCTTTTGTTTGGCCATGTTGTGTGCGCAGTCGCTAGGAATATGTAAATTAATGTAGACGCAGCTTCCTACTTTTTTGTGTTGGTGTAGTTGTAAGCTCTTTGCTTGTTCTGCCAGAGGTTGTGGGTTTGACTCTGAGGCAAGGCCCATGGACTTTGTATGGCTGCATGTAATTGCCTAGTCCAATGGACTATGTTGTATATGAGTTTCCATTGGATTGATAGGCCAGGGACTGTCTTTTGCTTTTGTTTGGCCATGTTGTGTGCACAGTCACTAGGATTATGTGAACTAATGTAAACTCTGTACCAACTTCTCTGTGTTGGTGTAGTGGTAGGCTCTTTGCTTGGGCTACAAGAGGTTGTGGGTTCGACTCTGAGGCAAGGCCCATGGACTTTGTATGGCTGCATGTAATTGCCTAGTCCAATTGATTGCTTTGCCTATGAGTTTCTATTGGATTTATAGGCCAGGTAATGTCTTTTGCTTTTGTTTGGCCATGTTGTGTGCGCAGTCACTAGGATTATGTGAATTAATGTAGAATCAGTTTTCCACTTCTCTGTGTTGGTGTATTTGTAGGCTCTTTGCTTGGGCTACAAGAGGTTGTGGGTTCGACTCTGGGGCAAGGCCCAGGGGCTTTGTATGGCTGCATGTATTTGCCTAGTCTAATGGACTGTGTTGCCTATGAGTTTCCATTGGATTGATAGGCCAGGTATTTTCTTTTGTTTGGCCATGTTGTGTGCGCAGTCGGTAGGATTATGTGAATTAATGTAGAATCAGTTTCCCACTTCTCTGTGTTGGTGTAGTGGTAGGCTCTTTGCTTGGCTGCGAGAGGGTGTGGGTTTGACTCTGAGGCAAGGCCCATGGACTTTGTATGTCTCCATGTAATTGTCTAGTCCAATGGACTGTGTTGCCTATGAGTTTCTATTGGATTTATAGGCCAGGTACTGTCTTTTGCTTTTGTTTGGCCATGTTGTGTGCGCAGTCACTAGGATTATGTGAATTAATGTAGAGTCAGGTTCACATTTCTCTGTGTTGGTGTAGTTGTAGGCTCTTTGCTAGAGCTGCGAGAGGTTGTGAGTTCAACTTTGAGGCAAGTCCCATGGACTTTGTATGGCTGCATGTTATTGCCTAGTCCAATGGACTATGTTACCTATGAGTTTCAATTGGAATGATAGGCCAGGTACTGTCTTTTGCTTTTGTTTGGCCATGTTGTGTGCGCAGTCACTAGGATTATGTGAATTAATGTAGAGTCAGTTTCACACTTCTCTGTGTTGATGTAGTGGTAGGCTTTTTTCTTGGGCTGCGAGAGGTTGTGAGTTCGACTCTGAGGCAATTCCCATGGACTTTGTATGGCTGCATGTAATTGCCTAGTCCAATGGACTATGTTGTCTATGAGTTTCCATTGGATTGATAGGCCAGGGACTGTCTATTGCTTTTGTTTGGCCATGTTGTGTGCGCAGTCACTAGGATTATGTGAATTTATGTTGAGTCAATTTCGCACTTCTCTGTGTTGGTGTAGTGGTAGGCTCTTTGCTTGGGCTTTTAGAGGTAGTGGTTTTGACTCTGAGGCAAGGCCCATGGACTTTGTATGGCTGCATGTTATTGCCTAGTCCAAAGGATTGCGTTGCCTATGAGTTTCCATTGGATTAATAGGCCAGGTACTGTCTTTTGCTTTTGTTTGGCCATGTTGTGTGCGCAGTCACTAGGATTATGTGAATTAATGTAAACTCAGATTCCAACTTTTCTGTGTTGGTGTAGTGGTAGTCTCTTTGCTTAAGCTGCGAGAGGTTGTGGGTTCGACTCTGAGGCAAGGCCCATGGAGTTTGTATGGCTGCATGTAATCGCCTAGTTCAATTGACTGTGTTGCCTATGAGTTCCCATCGGATTGATAGGCCAGGTACTGTCTTTTGCTTTTGTTTGGCCATGTTGTGTGCGCAGTCACTAGGATTATGTGAACTAATGTAAACTCAGATTCCAACTTCTCTGTGTTGGTGTAGTGGTAGGCTCTTTGCTTGGGCTGCGAGAAATTGTGGGTTCGACTCTGAGGCAAGGCCCATGGAGTTTGTATGGCTGCATGTAATCGCCTAGTTCAATTGACTGTGTTGCCTATGAGTTTCCATTGGCTTGATAGGCTAGGTAATGTCTTCTGCTTTTGTTTGGCCATGTTGTGTGCGCAGTCACTAGGATTATGTGAATTAATGTAGACGCAGCTTCCTACTTCTTTGTGTTTTTGTAGTTGTAGGCTCTTTGCTTGTTCTGCCAGAGGTTGTGGGTTTGACTCTGAGGCAAGGCCCATGGACTTTGTATGGCTGCATGTAATTGCCTAGTCCAATGGACTATGTTGCCTATGAGTTTCCATTGGATTGATAGGCCAGGTACTGCCTTTTGCTTTTGTTTGACCATGTTGTGTGCGCAGTCACTAGGGTTATGGGAATTAATGTAGAGTCAGTTTCCCACTTCTCTGTGTTGGTGTAGTGGTAGGCTCTTTGCTTGGGCTGCGAGAGGTTGTGGGTTCGACTCTAATGCAAGGCTCATGGACTTTGAATGGCTGCATGTAATTGCTTAGTCCAATGGACTGTGTTGCCTATGAGTTTCTATTGGATTGATAGGCCAGTTACTGTCTTTTGTTTTCGTTTGGCCATGTTGTGTGCGCAGTCACTAGGATTATGTGAAATAATGTAGAGTCAGGTTTACATTTCTCTGTGTTGGTGTAGTGGTAGGCTCTTTGCTTGAGCTGCGAGAGGTTGTGAGTTCGACTTTGAGGCAAGGCCCATGGACTTTGTATGGCTGCATGTAATTGCCTAGTCCAATTGATTGCTTTGCCTATGAGTTTCTATTGGATTGATAGGCCAGGTTCTGTCTTTTTCTTTTGTTTGGCAATGTTGTGTGCGCAGTCACTAGGATTATGTGAATTAATGTAGAGTCATTCACCTACTTCTCTGTGTTGGTGTAGTGGTAGTCTCTTTGCTTAAGCTGCAAGAGGTTGTGGGTTCGACTCTGAGGCAAGGCCCCTGGAGTTTGTATGGCTGCATGTAATTGCCTATTTCAATTAACTGTTTTGCCTATGAGTTCCCATTGGATTGATAGGCCAGGTACTGTCTTTTGCTTTTGTTTGGCCATGTTGTGTGCGCAGTCACTAGGATTATGTGAACTAATGTAAACTCAGTTTCCAACTTCTCTGTCTTGGTGTAGTGGTAGGCTCTTTGCTTGGGCTGCGAGAAATTGTGGGTTTGACTCTGAGGCAAAGCCCATGGACTTTATATGGCTACGTGTAATTGCCTAGTCCAATGGACTGTGTTGCCTATGAGTTTCCATTGGATTGATTGGCCAGGTATTATCTTTTGTTTGGTTATGTTGTGTGCGCAGTCGGTAGGATTATGTGAATTAATGTAGAATCAGTTTCCCAGTTCTCTGTGTTGCTGTAGTGGAAGGCTCTTTGCTTAGCTGCAAGAGGTTGTGGGTTTGACTCTGAGGCAAGGCCCATGGAGTTTGTATGGCTGCATGTAATTGCCTAGTTCAATTAACTGTGTTGCCTATGAGTTCCCATTGGATTGATAGGCCAGGTACTGTCTTTTGCTTTTGTTTGGCCATGTTGTGTGCGCAGTCACTAGGATTATGTGAATTAATGTAGACGCAGCTTCCTACTTCTTTGTGTTGGTGAAGTTGTAGGCTCTTTGCTTGTTTTGCAGAGATTGTGGGTATGACTCTGAGGCAAGGCCCATGGACTTTGTATGGCTGCATGTAATTGCGTAGTCCATTGGACTATGTTGTCTATGAGTTACCATTGGATTGATAGGCCAGGGACTGTCTTTTGTTTTTGTTTGGTCATGTTGTGTGCGCAGTCACTAGGATTATGTGAATTAATGTAGAGTCATTCTCTTCTCTGTGTTGGTGTAGTGGTAGGCTCTTTCCTTGGGTTACAAGAAGTTGTGGGTTTGACTTTGAGGCAAAGCCCATGGACTTTGTATGGTTGAATGTAATTGCCTAGTCCAATGGACTGTGTTACTTATGAGTTTTCATTGAATGAATAGGCCAGGTATTGTCTTTTGTTTGGCCATGTTGTGTGCGCAGTCGGTAGGATTATGTGAATTAATGTAGAATCAGTTTCCCACTTCTCTGTGTTAGTGTAGTGGTAGGCTTTTTGCTTGGCTGCGAGAAGTTGTGGGTTTGACTCTGAGGCAAGGCCCATGGACTTTGTATGTCTCCATGTAATTGTCTAGTCCAATGGACTGTGTTGCCTATGAGTTTCCATTGGATTGATAGGCCAGGTACTGTCTTTTGCTTTTGTTTGGCCATGTTGTGTGCGCAGTCACTAGGATTATGTGAATTAATGTAGAAATGGTTTTCCACTTCTCTGTGTTGGTGTATTGGTAGGCTCTTTGCCTTGGCTATGAGAGGTTGTGGGTTTGACTCTGGGGCAAGGCCCATGGGCTTTGTATGGCTGCATGTAATTGCCTAGTCCAATGTACTGTGTTACCTATGAGTTTCCGTTGGATTGATAGGCCACGTACTGTCTTTTGCTTTTGTTTGGCCATGTTGTGTGCGCAGTCACTAGGATTATGTTAATTAATGTAGAGTCGGTTTCCAACTTCTCTGAGTTGGTTTAGTGGTAGGCTCTTTGCTTGTTCTCCAAGAGGTTGTGGGTTCGACTCTGAGGCAATGCCCATGAACTTTACATGGCTGCATGTAAGTGCCTAGTCTAATGGACTGTGTTGCCTATGAGTTTCCATTGGATTGATAGGCCAGATAATGTCTTTTGCATTTGTTTGGCCATGTTGTGTGCGTAGTCACTAGGATTATGTGAATTAATGTAGAGTCATTCACCTACTTCTCTGTGTTGGTGTAGTGGTAGGCTCTTTGCCCTGGCTACGAGAGTTTGTGGGTTCGACTCTGGGGCAAGACCCATGGGCTTTGTATGGCTGCATGTAATTGCCTAGTCCAATGTACTGTGTTACCTATGAGTTTCTATTGGATTGATAGGCTAGGTACTGTCTTTTGCTTTTGTTTGGCCATGTTGTGTGCGCAGTCACTAGGATTATGTTAATTAATGTAGAGTCGGTTTCCAACTTCACTGAGTTGGTTTAGTGGTAGGCTCTTTGCTTGTTCTCCAAGAGGTTGTGGGTTCGACTCTGAGGCAAGGCCCATGAACTTTGTTTGGCTGCATGTAATTGCCTAGTCTAATGGACTGTGTTGCCTATGAGTTTCCATTTGATTGAATGGCCAGGTACTGTCTTTTGTTTTCGTTTGGCCATGTTGTGTGCGCAGTCACTAGGATTATGTGAATTAATGCTATTGGATTTTTCAAGTCAGTATTCACACAGCAGTTTCTGCTATTTCATGTATTCCCCTTACATAGTCACTGGTGTGCATACCTTATCTCCCCATAGTGATGTTTTTTTAGGTTTTTGCACCCAGTTCGGACTTAGAATGGTGTTCCAAACGTTATTCCTATTTGTTAGTATTTTTTCGTTTGTGAACCCTCCCCAACCACACCTATTGCCAATCCATATCATACGCATAAATAGCCTGGGTCTCAGCTTCCCATACACGGTAGGTTTTTTAACTGCATGAGAGGACACACACAAGCTAGGGACCCCAACGTAGAGAAATACTTTGGCGTAGTGTTGGGGCTCTATTGCATTGATCAATTCAGTAGCTAAATTTCTCTTGATTCATATGTTCATGGCAGTAATGCAGATTCCATTTTTCACATATTCACTCTTGCATATAGCTATTGAATTTTTCAAGTCAGTATTCACACAGCAGTTTCTGCTATTTCATGTATTCCCCTTACATAGTCACTGGTGTGCATACCTTATCTCCCCATAGTGCCTGGGATCTGACCCAGACACTAGCAGTTTTGCACTCCTACCCAAAACTGGGCTGTTCCCTGAACTCACTACCTCCACGGTTCAACTCTTAACTGAACTTCAACTAACTAACTGGTTTTCCCACCTCCAGGCCTGTGAACTCCTTGGTGGGTGGGGCCAACCGCCTGGCACCGCCCCACCTGGTGTGGACATCAGCCCCTGGAGGGAGGCAACAACGGTTTTGTGTCTGACTAGTGTAACTATCCGGGAAAGGGGGTGTGTGTGTGTGTTATGTCTGTGACTAACTGGCTAGTCCAGGGCGTCACACTTGCACCCCCTTCTTGTGATGTGAAGGTGTGTAGTCAGTGCCTACGTGTAATTCCTGACACCACTCCTCTGGCTGACTTGGTGAGCTGTCACTGACTGGGTGGGGTGCAGTAATGGTGGATGCTGCTGCTGCTTGGATAGCATGTGTATCTACTGTGAACAGCTTATCAATGGTGGCAAATCGGGGCAGCTTAACCTCTTGCTCTCCGCAGTTCAACACTCTCACGCGCACTCTTCCCTTCCGTATTAATGAATAAAACTGTGATATAAATAGTATATAGATACCCCACAAATGCAGATAAAGGTAGGTTATGGGAAAAGGGAGAAGAGGGAAACAGGAAAATAGTGTAATAAAGTATACCTTCCAGGGGGGAGAGGAAATGGCAGCACAGCCAGTGGAGGTGAAGGAAGGGGAAGCCTGCAACTAAATTGTTGAGAGCATTATCACATGGTGACTGAGCCTGATTGTAACGGGAGCATAGAGGTGCCGATCCTGTCTTACCTGCGTTGGTGTAGAAGTGGGTTTCCAGTGGTGGAGTCAGCTGTGTGCAGTGGTGGCTGTGGGTTCTTTTATGTGCGACCGTAGTAATAGCTGCGCCCACTTCCTGTATGGGAGTGGAATGCAGTGAGGCTAATGGAACGCACGTCCACGTGCCGCGCCCCTGAAGGTAATACCGATCATTGAATACAAAAAAATTTCTCATACTACTGTATGGGGGTCCCTATATTTAATATGATATCCAAGCCACAGCATCCACCGTTACTTCACCACACCCATTCAGTGACAGCTCACCAAGTCAACCAGAGGAGTGGTGTAAGGAATTACACGTAGGCACTGACTCCACACCTTCACATCACAAGAAGCGGGTCCACAGGGTAGTGCAAGAATACGAGCAAGTCTTCAGCAAACATCCGCTAGACTTTGGGAGAATAAAAGGGGTCCATATTCATGGTTTAAGAACTTGGGTTCTAACGTGCCCAGAGTATGCTCCACTCTATGCTCCCTTTACAATCAGGCTCAGTCACCATGTGATAACGCTCTCAACTCTTTAGTTGCAGGCTTCCTTTTGCTTCACCTCCACTGGCTGTGCTGCCATTTCCTCTCACCCCCAGAAGGTATACTTTATTACACTATTTTCCTCTTTCCCTGTTCCCCCTTTTCCCATAACCTACCTTTATTTACAATTGTGGGGTATCTATATGATATTTACATCATAGTTTTATTCATTAGTGCGGAAGGGAAGAGTGCCCGTGAGAGTGTTAAACTGCGGAGAGCAGGAGGTTAAGCTGCCCCGACTTGCCACCATTGATAAGCTGTTCACAGTAGATACACATGCTATCCAAGTAGCAGCATCCACTATTACTGCACCCCACCCAGTCAGTGACTGCTCACCAAGTCAGCCAGAGGAGTGGTGTAAGGAATTACACGTAGGCACTGACTCCACACCTTCACATCACAAGAAGCGGGTCCACAGGGTAGTGCAAGAATACGAGCGAGCAAGTCTTCAGCAAACATCCGCTAGATTTTGGGGGAATAAAAGGGGTCCAACACTACATCCCCACAGGTGCACACCCACCCATCAAAGAGAGCTATAAGCCAATACCACCTTCACATTACCAGTGTACCAAGGACATGTTGAGCAACATGAAGGCGGCTGGGGTTATCCGTGACAGTTGTAGCCTTTGGGCAGCTCCGTTGGTCCTGTTAAAGAAGAAGGACAGCACCACTCCCCCGTATTGAGGAATCGCTAGCTGCATTGAGAACTGCAAATTATTTTTCTACCCTTGATCTCACTAGTCACTATTGGCTAGTGTCCGTTGCTGAGGCAGACCGGGGGAAGACCGCCTTTGCCACCCCTATGGCGCTGGAGGTCGGCAGACTGTTGTTCAAAAGCAGTGTCTGACGAACAAATTTGCTTCATCCTGAGGAACTGGCCAGTCGGTACGGCCCGGATGGTGGAGGGGGTATGAGCAGAAGAAGCATGCAGCAGTGCGTTGACTGATGTTTCCTTCCTATGGACGTCGGTCTGAACAATTCGCTCAGAACCGAATGAAATTTTAATATCCAGGAAGTCAACGCAACTGCTGCTATGCTTATGCGTCAATCTGATGTTAAAGGTGTTGTTATTAAGTTCCTCCATAAATGTCTCGAGCTGCTCCACAGTGCCCTGCCAAAAAATCAAAATATCATCAATATACCTTAGCCAGCACTGCACATGGGCGCCAGCCCCTGCACCTCCGTCACCAAAAACCAACCAATCCCAGTACCTCTGCCTTCTATCTAGGTGCCTTGAGTTATGTCCTGTAAACTGTCACAGCGACCCAGACACACATGTGTAGTAGGGGAATATCCCTGCTGAGATGCCAGTGCTAGAGCACTCGTTTGCTGTGGAGTTGAACGCTATGTGAGCAGTTCTTACCTTCAATGAGCAGAAGTCTCTTTTTTCAGATTTCAATATCTCTGTGGGTATCTGGCAGAAATATGGAATACTCTTTACTGCTAAGACCCTGTACACCACTCCCACTAAAGGGGGCTTTACACGCTGCGACATCGCTAATGCGGAGTCGTTGGGGTCACGGAATTTGTGACGCACATCCGGCCGCATTAGCGATGTTGCTGCGTGTGACACCGATGAGCGATTTTGCATCGTTGCAAAAACGTGCAAAATCGCTCATCGGTGACATGGGTCTCCATTCTCGATTATCGTTACTGCAGCAGTAACGATGTAGTTCGTCGCTCCTGCGGCAGCACACATCACTCCGTGTGACACCGCAGAAACGAGGAACCTCTCCTTACCTGCCTCCCAGCCGCTATGAGGAAGGAAGGAGGTGGGCGGGATGTTCCGGCCACTCATCTCCGCCCCTCCGCTGCTATTGGGCGGTCGCTCAGTGACGTCGCTGTGACGCCGCACGGACCGCCCCCTTAGAAAGGAGGCGGTTCGCCGGTCACAGCGACGTCGCCGGTCAGGTAAGTATGTGTGACGGGTCTGGTCGGTGTTGTGCGGCATGGGCAGCGATTTGCCCGTGTCGCGCAACAGATGGGGCGGGTACCCACACTAGCGATATCGGGACTGATATCGCAGTGTGTAAAGTAGCCTTTAGTCACATGACCAAGACTGTATCTGTGTCCCTACAACACACTTGAGACAAATGTGTGTGTGAGCCTGCATTGTGGGGTATATATAATATATTATAGAGCTGGGAAGGATCATTCTAAGCAGTGAGCTGTTCCAGTATTTGTAGGAAAATACCCAGTAGAAGCATCAAACACAGCACCAATACCTCCCATCAGTATCCCACCACAGTGCCATGTAACCCATGCCCTACACTCCCATCTACACCAATACTATACAGGCACAAACTAGTATATCTGACTAAAAGCCCCCAAAATATGAAGAACGGCCTATAGTTGAGTGTGGATATAAAATCTATGTGAGCAGAGCTAGAATAGAAATCACTGATCGCATTGAAGTCATTCTGACCATAAATCACCATGATATCAAGGTGAGGAGTTGTGTGTTACTGCTGGGAGGAAAGGGTTAACAGTGGAATATTAAGGTGCATTTCTGTGTGCAGTGTTACTAGTCAATGTAACAATTCAATATGAGCTGCTCTTGGTGCCGGGGGAGGGAGATGCTCTCCTGAGCAAGATAGATGGGGAATGAACATGATATCTATATAGTGTAAGGCAGGGGGTCTCAAACTCGGCTGGGTGTATGGGCCGCACAGAGGAAAAAAATAATTTGGGGGGCTGCATTCTTTGCAGGACAAAGTGACATTTTTATTGGTACCATATATATATATTTTTTTCACACACCTTTGGATGACTGATTTTCAACATTTTTCACTTGTTTATTATAACAAATGTGCACATTCTTTGGTTAAATCTAAAAAAAAAAAATTTGATGTTAAAAATAAGTCATGCCTTATTTTGTTTTTTTTTACATTTTATCCCTTTCTTTTAACTAATAGTGTTACAATTATGACGCTAGCGTTTTGTGAAGGGAATGCTTTGCCTACTTCCGTGACTATGGCCTTCCGGAACTGCTGCATTTTGGCTGACCTCTCCGCCTCGGGAATAAGAGACATAAAGTTCTCCTTGTAGCGTGGGTCTAACAGTGTTACCAACCAGTAATGATTGTCGGCCAAGATGTTCTTAACGCGAGGGTCACGAGACAGGCAGCTTACCATAAAGTCATCCATGTGCGCCAGACTCTTAACAGCCATCACTTCAGTATCCAGACCAACACGATGACTGAACATGCTGTCCTCCTCCTTCTCCTCCTCCTCCTCCTCCTCCTCCTCCTCCTCATCATCTACCCTGTCCTCTGGCCAGCCACGCTGAACTGAGCATATGATTGGTATGCATGTCATATCCTCAATTTGGCCGGAGAGTTGCTCCATGTCTTCATCCTCCTCCTCGTCATAGTCCTCCACTGCACGTTGTGATGAGACGAGGCTGGACTGTGTGTTATCACCCACACCCACTACTGTTTCTTGCTCCAACTCATCGTGTTCCGCCTGCAATGCATCATGTTTGGTTTTGAGCAGAGACCGTTTTAGAAGGCAGAGAAGCGGTATGGTGACGCTAATAATGGCGTCATCGCCGCTCACCATCTTGGTGGAGTCCTCAAAGTTTTGGAGGATGGTACATAGGTCGGACATCCATCTCCACTCCTCAGGTGTTATGTGTGGAGTTTGACCCATTTCCCGACGGCTTAGGTGATGCAGGTACTCAACAACTGCCCTCTTCTGCTCACATATCCTGATCAACATGTGCAGAGTTGAATTCCAACGCGTGGGGACATCACACACCAGTCTGTGAGCCGGAAGATGCAAACGACGCTGAAAGCCGGCAAGGCCGGCTGAAGCAGTAGGTGACTTTCGAAAATGTGCAGACAGGCAGCGAACTTTTACCAGCAGATCAGACAGCTCTGGGTATGACTTTAGAAACCGCTGAACCACGAGGTTGAGCACATGGGCCATGCATGGAACATGTGTCAGCTGGCCTCGCCTCAAAGCCGCCACCAGGTTCCGGCCATTGTCACACACAACCTTTCCTGGCTTTAGGTTCAGAGGTGTGAGCCAGTGATCTGCATGCTGTTTTAGAGCTGTCCACACCTCTTCTGCATTGTGGGGTTTGTCACCTATGCAGATTAGCTGCAGCACAGTCTGTTGCCGCTTCGCCGAGGCAGTGCTGCAGTGCTTCCAGCTTGGGACTGGTGTGGAGGGTAAAGTGGATGAGGATGCGCAGGAGGAGGAGGAGGCTGAAGAGCATGACATTCCGGAGCTGTAGAGTGTGGGTGAAACCCTGACTGAGGTAGGGCCTGCAAACCTTGGTGTGGGAAGGACTTGTTCCGTTCCTCGCTCAAACTGGGTCCCAGCTGGGCTGGGCTGGGTCCCTACCCGGCTGGGTAGGGCGTTGTGGGGGGTTTTTCTATCTCCGTTTGAGGTGAGTTTGTTTAAGTTAGCCTTTCTTTGGCATTTTTTGGAGCCCTGCGGGTTGGGGAGTTGGTATCGCCCAGTAAGGCGTTCCCCGGGGGCTTGGATTGGGGTGACATTATGTCAGTGGAAAACGGAGTTGAATTTTGGATTAGGAAATCGAAAACTGATCAGAGAGGTGTGGGTAGACTAGTCCGTTTGGGGATGGTTGTGGCATCTGATATGTGCCCGTTCAAGTGTCTCGGGAATTTTCAACAGATCCGTCCGAAGGTGGATGGCCCCTTATTATGTCACGAGGATGGGTCCTTTTTATCGAGATACCAATTTGTGAGTGTTTTTAGGGCATGTTTGAAGTCGTTGGGGTTAGATCCGAAGTCTTTCGGATTGGGGCAGCGACGGAGGCCTCTATATGCGGCCTACCGGAGGAGACAGTTAAGCAGATTGGTAGGTGGAAGTCGCAGCGCTTTAAGTCGTATGTACGTCCCCAGGTGGTTGTTGGCAATTGAGGGGAAAAGGGGGGGTATTAGGGTAGCAATGGGGGGGGTGAGAGTGTGTGTTTTTGTCAATTTGGTTTGGTGAGGCAATAAAATGGTGTCGTCTGTACATTTTGTATTGCAGAAGCACCCCCTCTTCCTTCCCTGGTCTGGATCCTTGGCCACTCTTATGTGTATTGGGGAGCCCGACGAGCGGACGCGAGATGGAACGGGAGACAGCTAGGTTTTGAGAAGGACCTGGCTCTCGTGCGATGGCTCGGTGTTCGGGGGTTAGGGTGGAACAGGGTGTTGCAGGAGGTGCATAGATACGCCCGGTTGGACAGACCTCCTGACATGTTAGTGTTGCATGCCGGGGGGAATGATTTGGGTGGGCGTCCTTTTCGAATCTTGATAAAGGACATCAAACATGATTTGTTACGGTTATGGGTGTCGTTTCCAGGTCTAACGATAGTCTGGTCGGAGATAGTAGCGAGAAAGAGTTGGCAGAAAGCGCGGTCAGTTGACAGGTTGAACAAGGCGCGGGCGAAGGTTAATAGGGCGATCTCGAAGTTTGTTAGTCGGAACGGGGGTATAGCAATACGGCATGTTGAGTTGGAAAGGACGGAAGAGGAATTTTGGTTGGCTGACGGGGTACACCTTAATGCGGTGGGAACTGACTTATGGGCTCTTGGCTTGCAGGGAGGTATTGAGAGGGCCCTTTGGTTGCGGGGGGTCTCAGGCACTTGAAGGGTTTCAAGGTGCCTTCGTTGTGGTGTTGTTTATTGGTGGGTCCTTGAAGTTGGTTTAAAATTGGTTCGGGGATTCATCCGGGTATGGATCCCCTCATTGGCAGAATTGATGGTCCCCTGGTGATTTTGGGGGGGAACCCCGACGGGGTATGTCGGGGCCCCTGGGGGTGTGGTTGGGGTTGACGGAGGATTAACCCTTACCATTTGGTGCTCCTGAGCCAGTGTGGGTAACGGCTGGGAGCAAGTTGAGGTTTTTTATTGCTCGGTTATGGGAATCACCAGGGTTTTGGTAGCTTCAAGGACCTTACCACATTGCAAATTTTATTGGTTATGTATTCTTGTTAATAAAATGGCTGCTATGGCCAAAATTATCCAAAGATAAATTTGTGTCTGTGTAATTACTTTTAAATAAGAAATGGGAATGGAGGTGTGGGGTATGAAAGGAAGACCGGAGTCAACAATTCCAGGGTCAAGCATGTTTATTTGCCTAAGCTTCGTTCCAGGGTAGAAAGGGTAAGAGTGCCTTTCAGAATTCGAAGTGGTCGGACTGTACGGGCCACCAAGAACTGCAGGAGAGCTTGAACATCTTCCCATGGATTTGCGACATCCTCCCTCATCAGTTACGTAGGTAAGCAGGTTCTCAGCATTGCAGCCCATTTGTTATCTTAAGTTAGTTAAGCGGGGTTAACTAACCTGTCAGTTCAGCCTCAGGTCTAAAGCAGAGGCCTGGACTCCACTCCTTACTCCTCACTCCACAACTCTCCTTAAAAACAACTGACTCCTTTTTCCTGCCCCGGGGTCTCCAGACCCCTAGGTGGGCGTTTCCTTCCGTCTGGTCCTGCCCACTGGTGTGCCTGTCTTTCCCTGGGGGAGGTGACTAGGGTTTTCTGGTTGGCTTTGTGTGACTTAGGTGAGGGAAGTTGTTATGCGGGGGCCTATGTGTGACTACCTGCAGTGTCAGGGCGTCACATATGTATGTGTGTATGTCTGCTAAAGGAATCCGCACCGTCATATTTACAAACACAAAATGTTGACTCTATGCACAGAAGAGAGTCATTCTATTTACATGATTTGTGTTTTTTTACCTTTTAAAACTATCATTAAATGTTAAGTTTTAGTTAGGGATTTATGCTTCTGTCTGTCTCTCTCCCAGTCTCTGTCATCTGTCTGTCTCTGTGTGTCTCTATCTCTATCCATGTCTGTCTGTCTCTCTATCTCTGTCTGTCTCTCTGTGTCTGTCTGTCTCTCTCTCTCTTTGTGGCTGTCTGTTTCTATGTCTGTCTGTCTCTTTTCCAGGCCTGTCTCTTTTCCAGGTCTGTCTCTTTTCCAGGTCTGTCTCTTTCCCTGTCTGTCTGTCTCTTCCCCTGTCTGTCTCTTCCCCTGTCTGTCTCTTCCCCTGTCTGTCTCTGTATTTCTTTGTCTGTCTCTGTCTTTCTCTTCCCCTGTCTGTCTCTTTCCCTGTCTCTCTCTGCCTGTCTCTCTTTGTCTCTCTCTGTCTGACTCATTCCCCGTTTGTCTCTTTCCCTGTCTATCTCTGTATTTCTTTGTCTGTCTCTATCTGTCTGTCTCTCTCTGTCTGTCTCTTCCCCTGTCTGTCTCTTTCCCTGTCGGTCTGCCTTTTCTCCTGCCTGTCTCTGTATGTTTGTCTCTGTCTGTTTCCCTATCTGCCTCTGTCTCTTTCTCTGTCTCTGTCTGTCTGCCTTTTTTCCCTGTCTATCTCTGTCTGTCTCTTTCCCTGTCTGCCTCTGTCTGTTTGTCTCTGTCTCTTTCCCTGTCTGTCTATGCCTATCTGTCTCTGTCTGTTTGTCTCTCAGTCTGTGTCTGTCTCTCTCTATCTGTCTCCCCACTGACATCATATTATCTCACACATAAGCTTCTTATACTATGAATGTCCTTTGTTCTTATAGCAACCAATCACAGCTGCTATTAATAACTTGCAGCTCCCACCTCCATTCAGTTTAATGGAGGCAGGTTTTTTGGAGAGTAACTGTAAAGCGCGGGGTTAAATATTCCTGTTAAAACATAGTCTACGACGTTCCCTGAGTCACATGAGGTGTCTGCAAAATTTTGTGTTTGTAAATATGACGGTGCGGATTCCTTTAGCAGACATACACACATACATATGTGACGCCCTGACACTGCAGGTAGTCACACATAGGCCCCCGCATAACAACTTCCCTCACCTAAGTCACACAAAGCCAACCAGAAAATCCTAGTCACCTCCCCCAGGGAAAGACAGGCACACCAGTGGGCAGGACCAGACGGAAGGAAACGCCCACCTAGGGGTCTGGAGACCCCGGGGCAGGAAAAAGGAGTCAGTTGTTTTTAAGGAGAGTTGTGGAGTGAGGAGTAAGGAGTGGAGTCCAGGCCTCTGCTTTAGACCTGAGGCTGAACTGACAGGTTAGTTAACCCCGCTTAACTAACTTAAGACAACAAATGGGCTGCAATGCTGAGAACCTGCTTACCTACGTAACTGATGAGGGAGGATGTCGCAAATCCATGGGAAGATGTTCAAGCTCTCCTGCAGTTCTTGGTGGTCCGTACAGTCCGACCACTTCGAATTCTGAAAGGCACTCTTACCCTTTCTACCCTGGAACGAAGCTTACGCAAATAAACATGCTTGACCCTGGAATTGTTGACTCCGGTCTTCCTTTCATACCCCACACCTCCATTCCCATTTCTTATTTAAAAGTAATTACACAGACACAAATTTATCTTTGGATAATTTTGGCCATAGCAGCCATTTTATTAACAAGAATACATAACCAATAAAATTTGCAATGTGGTAAGGTCCTTGAAGCTACCAAAACCCTGGTGATTCCCATAACCGAGCAATAAAAAACCTCAACTTGCTCCCAGCCGTTACCCACACTGGCTCAGGAGCACCAAATGGTAAGGGTTAATCCTCCGTCAACCCCAACCACACCCCCAGGGGCCCCGACATACCCCGTCGGGGTTCCCCCCCAAAATCACCAGGGGACCATCAATTCTGCCAATGAGGGGATCCATACCCGGATGAATCCCCGAACCAATTTTAAACCAACTTCAAGGACCCACCAATAAACAACACCACAACGAAGGCACCTTGAAACCCTTCAAGTGCCTGAGACCCCCCGCAACCAAAGGGCCCTCTCAATACCTCCCTGCAAGCCAAGAGCCCATAAGTCAGTTCCCACCGCATTAAGGTGTACCCCGTCAGCCAACCAAAATTCCTCTTCCGTCCTTTCCAACTCAACATGCCGTATTGCTATACCCCCGTTCCGACTAACAAACTTCGAGATCGCCCTATTAACCTTCGCCCGCGCCTTGTTCAACCTGTCAACTGACCGCGCTTTCTGCCAACTCTTTCTCGCTACTATCTCCGACCAGACTATCGTTAGACCTGGAAACGACACCCATAACCGTAACAAATCATGTTTGATGTCCTTTATCAAGATTCGAAAAGGACGCCCACCCAAATCATTCCCCCCGGCATGCAACACTAAGATGTCAGGAGGTCTATCCAACCGGGCGTATCTATGCACCTCCTGCAACACCCTGTTCCACCCTAACCCCCGAACACCGAGCCATCGCACGAGAGCCAGGTCCTTCTCAAAACCTAGCTGTCTCCCGTTCCATCTCGCGTCCGCTCGTCGGGCTCCCCAATACACATAAGAGTGGCCAAGGATCCAGACCAGGGAAGGAAGGGGGGGTGCTTCTGCAATACAAAATGTACAGACGACACCATTTTATTGCCTCACCAAACCAAATTGACAAAAAACACACACTCTCCCCCCCCCCATTGCTACCCTAATACCCCCCCCTTTTCCCCTCAATTGCCAACAACCACCTGGGGACGTACATACGACTTAAAGCGCTGCGACTTCCACCTACCAATCTGCTTAACTGTCTCCTCCGGTAGGCCGCATATAGAGGCCTCCGTCGCTGCCCCAATCCGAAAGACTTCGGATCTAACCCCAACGACTTCAAACATGCCCTAAAAACACTCACAAATTGGTATCTCGATAAAAAGGACCCATCCTCGTGACATAATAAGGGGCCATCCACCTTCGGACGGATCTGTTGAAAATTCCCGAGACACTTGAACGGGCACATATCAGATGCCACAACCATCCCCAAACGGACTAGTCTACCCACACCTCTCTGATCAGTTTTCGATTTCCTAATCCAAAATTCAACTCCGTTTTCCACTGACAATGTCACCCCAATCCAAGCCCCCGGGGAACGCCTTACTGGGCGATACCAACTCCCCAACCCGCAGGGCTCCAAAAAACGCCAAAGAAAAGGCTAACTTAAACAAACTCACCTCAAACGGAGATAGACAAACCCCCCACAACGCCCTACCCAGCCCAGCCCAGCTGGGACCCAGTTTGAGCGAGGAACGGAACAAGTCCTTCCCACACCAAGGTTTGCAGGCCCTACCTCAGTCAGGGTTTCACCCACACTCTACAGCTCCGGAATGTCATGCTCTTCAGCCTCCTCCTCCTCCTGCGCATCCTCATCCACTTTACCCTCCACACCAGTCCCAAGCTGGAAGCACTGCAGCACTGCCTCGGCGAAGCGGCAACAGGCTGTGCTGCAGCTAATCTGCATAAGTGACAAATCCCACAATGCAGAAGAGGTGTGGACAGCTCTAAAACAGCATGCAGATCACTGGCTCACACCTCTGAACCTAAAGCCAGGAAAGGTTGTGTGTGACAATGGCCGGAACCTAGTGGCGGCTTTGAGGCGAGGCCAGCTGACACATGTTCCATGCTTGGCCCATGTGCTCAACCTCGTGGTTCAGCGGTTTCTAAAGTCATACCCAGAGCTGTCTCATCTGCTGGTAAAAGTTCGCCGCCTGTCTGCACATTTTCGAAAGTCACCTACTGCTTCAGCCGGCCTTGCCGGCTTTCAGCGTCATTTGCATCTTCCGGCTCACAGACTGGTGTGTGATGTCCCCACGCGTTGGAATTCAACTCTGCACATGTTGATCAGGATATGTGAGCAGAAGAGGGCAGTTGTTGAGTACCTGCATCACCTAAGCCGTCGGGAAATGGGTCAAACTCCACACATAACACCTGAGGAGTGGAGATGGATGTCCGACCTATGTACCATCCTCCAAAACTTTGAGGACTCCACCAAGATGGTGAGCGGCGATGACGCCATTATTAGCGTCACCATACCGCTTCTCTGCCTTCTAAAACGGTCTCTGCTCAAAACCAAACATGATGCATTGCAGGCGGAACACGATGAGTTGGAGCAAGAAACAGTAGTGGGTGTGGGTGATAACACATAGCCCAGCCTCGTCTCATCACAACGTGCAGTGGAGGACTATGACGAGGAGGAAGATGAAGACATGGAGCAACTCTCCGGCCAAATTGAGGATATGACATGCATACCAGTCATATGCTCAGTTCAGCGTGGCTGGCCAGAGGACAGGGTAGATGAGGAGGAGGAGGAGAAGGAGGAGGACAGCATGTTCAGTCATCGTGTTGGTCTGGATACTGAAGTGATGGCTGTTAAGAGTCTGGCGCACATGGATGACTTTATGGTAAGCTGCCTGTCTCGTGACCCTCGCGTTAAGAACATCTTGGCCGACAATCATTACTGGTTGGTAACACTGTTAGACCCACGCTACAAGGAGAACTTTATGTCTCTTATTCCCGAGGCGGAGAGGTCAGCCAAAATGCAGCAGTTCCGGAAGGCCATAGTCACGGAAGTAGGCAAAGCATTCCCTTCACAAAACGCTAGCGTCATAATTGTAACACTATTAGTTAAAAGAAAGGGATAAAATGTAAAAAAAAACAAAATAAGGCATGACTTTTTTTTAACATCACATTTATTTTTTTTAGATTTAACCAAAGAATGTGCACATTTGTTATAATAAACAAGTGAAAAATGTTGAAAATCAGTCATCCAAAGGTGTGTGAAAAAAATATATACATATATGGTACCAATAAAAATGTCACTTTGTCTTGCAAAGAATGCAGCCCCCCAAATTATTTTTTTCCTCTGTGCGGCCCATACACCCAGCCGAGTTTGAGACCCCCTGCCTTACACTATATAGATATTATGTTCATTCCCCATCTATCTTGCTCAGGAGAGCATCTCCCTCCCCCGGCACCAAGAGCAGCTCATACTGAATTGTTACATTGACTAGTAACACTGCACACAGAAATGCACCTTAATATTCCACTGTTAACCCTTTCCTCCCAGCAGTAACACACAACTCCTCACCTTGATATCATGGTGATTTATGGTCAGAATGACTTCAATGCGATCAGTGATTTCTATTCTAGCTCTGCTCACATAGATTTTATATCCACACTCAACTATAGGCCGTTCTTCATATTTTGGGGGCTTTTAGTCAGATATACTAGTTTGTGCCTGTATAGTATTGGTGTAGATGGGAGTGTAGGGCATGGGTTACATGGCACTGTGGTGGGATACTGATGGGAGGTATTGGTGCTGTGTTTGATGCTTCTACTGGGTATTTTCCTACAAATACTGGAACAGCTCACTGCTTAGAATGATCCTTCCCAGCTCTATAATATATTATATATACCCCACAATGCAGGCTCACACACACATTTGTCTCAAGTGTGTTGTAGGGACACAGATACAGTCTTGGTCATGTGACTAAAGGCTACTTTACACACTGCGATATCGGTCCCGATATCGCTAGTGTGGGTACCCGCCCCCATCTGTTGCGCGACACGGGTAAATCGCTGCCCATGCCGCACAACACCGACCAGACCCGTCACACATACTTACCTGCCCGGCGACGTCGCTGTGACCGGCGAACCGCCTCCTTTCTAAGGGGGCGGTCCGTGCGGCGTCACAGCGACGTCACTGAGCGACCGCCCAATAGCAGCGGAGGGGCGGAGATGAGTGGCCGGAACATCCCGCCCACCTCCTTCCTTCCTCATAGCGGCTGGGAGGCAGGTAAGGAGAGGTTCCTCGTTTCTGCGGTGTCACACGGAGTGATGTGTGCTGCCGCAGGAGCGACGAACTACATCGTTACTGCTGCAGTAACGATAATCGAGAATGGAGACCCATGTCACCGATGAGCGATTTTGCACGTTTTTGCAACGATGCAAAATCGCTCATCGGTGTCACACGCAGCAACATCGCTAATGCGGCCGGATGTGCGTCACAAATTCCGTGACCCCAACGACTCCGCATTAGCGATGTCGCAGCGTGTAAAGCCCCCTTTAGTGGGAGTGGTGTACAGGGTCTTAGCAGTAAAGAGTATTCCATATTTCTGCCAGATACCCACAGAGATATTGAAATCTGAAAAAAGAGACTTCTGCTCATTGAAGGTAAGAACTGCTCACATAGCGTTCAACTCCACAGCAAACGAGTGCTCTAGCACTGGCATCTCAGCAGGGATATTCCCCTACTACACATGTGTGTCTGGGTCGCTGTGACAGTTTACAGGACATAACTCAGGGCACCTAGACAGAAGGCAGAGGGACTACTTTCTATTTCTGGTGTAGAGCTTAGTACAATATATATATATATATACTATTACATGTGACACATGTACCTTGTATTACCATTATTCGCTGTATATGAACCCCTTTTCTCCGGGCATTATTTGTCTATAGCATTTTTCACGAACCTGAGGCAACTGAGAACCCTTCAGTGAAGGAATTCCACTAACCCTCACAATACCAACCAGGGGCCTCCCTGCAGTAACTCAGGTAGTTGTACCCATTCTCTTTCCGCATTCTATGTGTTCTTCTTTCTTCTTTTTTTTCTTTTTTCTTCTTTTTATTTCTATCATGTAGTTCAGGGGTTTATAGATATATGTCCTGCATTTCATATTTCCTTTAGTGGTGCTTCTTACCCATTCTCATATCATTTACCCTAGTATTTCATGATCCTGAGGCGACTGAGAACCCTTTAATAAAGGAATCCTTTTTCACCTGAATTGTCAAGTGATACTTACCAGTGACTATCACGTAATGTTACAGGTAGTTCCATTTTCTTCCTCTTCTTTCTCTCCTTTCTTCTTTGTCACACGGTCCATTGTGTTATAGCCCACGTGTCATGATAACACTTGTACCATCTTTTCATTTAGATTCCACCTACAATTATTTACCGATTCCAGTTCTGGAATAGGCTTTCATCATCTACTCACTAGAATTCTCAAGTGCATAAGGTACTGAGACATATACATGTTCACACCATTATAAAGAACAAAGTATAAACATTGAGGTTTTTCTCACACCCATGTTCCTGTGTTCTTTGATATGATATGTGTTCATTTCCTTCACTATATAGGATTGCAAGTTTTCCATTTGTACCTTAATGGCAATGACGCTATACAATTGAACACATATCATCCTGTTATCCATATAGGTGTGTATTTACCTGCTTGACTATTTTTGGTTGTTTGATCCAGAATGTTTCTCCAGATAGGTCATGTGGAAATTTTCTTTCCTCAGTACAAATGTTTTCACTATGGCTTTGGAAAAATTTTTTGTATGTGCCTCATGGTCATTTGACCCATTGTACTCTCAAGTAGCAATATATTGTACTGTTATGTTGTACTATGTACTAATTACGTGTTTATATGGTTTTGTAACCCTTTATGATCTTAGATAACTTTATCCTTGATAAAGACCTAAAAACAAGGTCGAAACGTTGGATGAATTATCCTTTTGCACAAATAAAGAATTTTCAGCATTCCAAGAGTTCTTTTCTTACGTTATTAATCACTATAGTGTACCAGAGCTATTTCTTTTGAATTGACTCTTATTTTTTCTGAGCACCTGCTATATACACAGTGAGCCAGACATATTCAATTTTCATTCAGAAGGCAGAGGGAAGCCTTAGCAGCTGAGCATATATCTTTGCTTGTGAGCATTAGAACAGGCCGGCGATTACAGGGTAACATGAAAAATGTCCAGCTTGCATTATGACTAGAACATGACAATATCCTTTTAAGTACTAACCTATGATGTGTTCCTAAGCAGTTGATGTTATATGTTCTACATTTCATTTTCTGCATACTTTACAAGTAGTAGAATTTGCTTTGATATAGGCAACTGGATTTTCACAATGAAAAGGCAAAGGATAACGCCCGAAAAAGACGCCATACATTATGTCAGTGCCATCACTGACAAACCTGGATTGACCATGAAATACGGTATGGAGAGCTGTTGTCATCGTATTAGATAGATAAGAATGATTATATGTATTGTAGAAATGTCTCCTATCATGTTCCCTAATTTTTTATTATGTCCACATCCTGGTCCCCATCTTGGACATCATAACAAACGTGCACTTTTTTGTTTAATTTACACATTGGACCATAGGAAAAATGACACTACAGCTACAGAGGTGACCGTCTGATAGCCCAGCTCGACTATCCATCTCTACTGAAGACCCTTTCAGCTTTTTGAGAGTTGGGTGGAGGACATCATCTCTGAAAATAGGGTCCCACAGCTGCACCCCATCAGTGTGAGCAGGACTCTTAGGACTCTTAGAAGAGTCAATGCTCTGAGACCATGGGGGGCGCTTAGCCCCCTCTCTTCGTCACTGAGGATGATTTCATTTTTCAGGGATTAGAGAGGGTGGTCCTTGTGGTGGACTGCAGGTATGGAGAGCTGTTGTCATCGTATTAAATAGATAAGAACGATTATATGTATTGTAGAAATGTCTCCTATCATGTTCCCTAATTTTTTATTATGTCCACATCCTGGTCCCCATCTTGGACATCATAACAAACGTGCACTTTTTTGTTTAATTTACACACTGGACCATAGGAAAAATGACACTACAGCTACAGAGGTGACCGTCTGATAGCCCAGCTCGACTATCCATCTCTACTGAAGACCCTTTCAGCTATTTGAGAGTTGGGTGGAGAACATCATCTCTGAAAATAGGGTCCCACAGCTGCACCCCATCAGTGTGAGCAGGACTCTTAGGACTCTTAGAAAAGTCAATGCTCTGAGACCATGGGGGGCGCTTAGCCCCCTCTCTTCGTCACTGAGGATGATTTCACTTTTCAGGGAATAGAGAGGGTGGTCCTTGTGGTGGACTGCAGGTATTAGATAGATAAGAATGATTATATGTATTGTAGAAATGTCTCCTATCATGTTCCCTATTTTTTTATTATGTCCACATCCTGGTCCCCATCTTGGACATCATAACAAACGTGCACTTTTTTGTTTAATTTACACATTGGACCATAGGAAAAATGACACTACAGCTACAGAGGTGACCGTCTGATAGCCCAGCTCGACTATCCATCTCTACTGAAGACCCTTTCAGCTTTTTGAGAGTTGGGTGGAGGACATCATCTCTGAAAATAGGGTCCCACAGCTGCACCCCATCAGTGTGAGCAGGAATCTTAGGACTCTTAGAAGAGTCAATGCTCTGAGACCATGGGGGGCGCTTAGCCCCCTCTCTTCGTCACTGAGGATGATTTCATTTTTCAGGGATTAGAGAGAGTGGTCCTTGTGGTGGACTGCAGGTATGGAGAGCTGTTGTGATCGTATTAGATAGATAAGAATGATTATATGTATTGTAGAAATGTCTCCTATCATGTTCCCTAATTTTTTATTATGTCCACATCCTGGTCCCCATCTTGGACATCATAACAAACGTGCACTTTTTTGTTTAATTTACACATTGGACCATAGGAAAAATGACACTACAGCTACAGAGGTGACCGTCTGATAGCCCAGCTCGACTATCCATCTCTACTGAAGACCCTTTCAGCTTTTTGAGAGTTGGGTGGAGGACATCATCTCTGAAAATAGGGTCCCACAGCTGCACCCCATCAGTGTAAGCAGGAATCTTAGGACTCTTAGAAGAGTCAATGCTCTGAGACCATGGGGGGCGCTTAGCCCCCTCTCTTCGTCACTGAGGATGATTTCATTTTTCAGGGATTAGAGAGAGTGGTCCTTGTGGTGGACTGCAGGTATGGAGAGCTGTTGTGATCGTATTAGATAGATAAGAATGATTATATGTATTGTAGAAATGTCTCCTATCATGTTCCCTAATTTTTTATTATGTCCACATCCTGGTCCCCATCTTGGACATCATAACAAACGTGCACTTTTTTGTTTAATTTACACATTGGACCATAGGAAAAATGACACTACAGCTACAGAGGTGACCGTCTGATAGCCCAGCTCGACTATCCATCTCTACTGAAGACCCTTTCAGCTTTTTGAGAGTTGGGTGGAGGACATCATCTCTGAAAATAGGGTCCCACAGCTGCACCCCATCAGTGTAAGCAGGACTCTTAGGACTCTTAGAAGAGTCAATGCTCTAAAACCATGGGGGGCGCTTAGCCCCCTCTCTTCGTCCCTGAGGATGATTTCATTTTTCAGGGATTAGAGGGGGTGGTCCTTGTGGTGGACTGCAGGTATGGAGAGCTGTTGTCATCGTATTAGATAGATAAGAATGATTATATGTATTGTAGAAATGTCTCCTATCATGTTCCCTAATTTTTTATTATGTCCACATCCTGGTCCCCATCTTGGACATCATAACAAACGTGCACTTTTTTGTTTAATTTACACATTGGACCATAGGAAAAATGACACTACAGCTACAGAGGTGACCGTCTGATAGCCCAGCTCGACTATCCATCTCTACTGAAGACCCTTTCAGCTTTTTGAGAGTTGGGTGGAGAACATCATCTCTGAAAATAGGGTCCCACAGCTGCACCCCATCACTGTGAGCAGGACTCTTAGGACTCTTAGAAGAGTCAATGCTCTGAGACCATGGGGGGCGCTTAGCCCCCTCTCTTCGTCACTGAGGATGATTTCACTTTTCAGGGAATAGAGAGGGTGGTCCTTGTGGTGGACTGCAGGTATGGAGAGCTGTTGTCATCGTATTAGATAGATAAGAATGATTATATGTATTGTAGAAATGTCTCCTATCATGTTCCCTATTTTTTTATTATGTCCACATCCTGGTCCCCATCTTGGAAATCATAACAAATGTGCACTTTTTTGTTTAATTTACACATTGGACCATAGGAAAAATGACACTACAGCTACAGAGGTGACCGTCTGATAGCCCAGCTCGACTATCCATCTCTACTGAAGAACCTTTCAGCTTTTTGAGAGTTGGGTGGAGGACATCATCTCTGAAAATAGGGTCCCACAGCTGCACCTCATCAGTGTAAGCAGGACTCTTAGGACTCTTAGAAGAGTCAATGCTCTAAAACCATGGGGGGCGCTTAGCCCCCTCTCTTCGTCCCTGAGGATGATTTCATTTTTCAGGGATTAGAGAGGGTGGTCCTTGTGGTGGACTGCAGGTATGGAGAGCTGTTGTCATCGTATTAGATAGATAAGAATGATTATATGTATTGTAGAAATGTCTCCTATCATGTTCCCTAATTTCTTATTATGTCCACATCCTGGTCCCCATCTTGGACATCATAACAAACGTGCACTTTTTTGTTTAATTTACACATTGGACCATAGGAAAAATGACACTACAGCTACAGAGGTGACCGTCTGATAGCCCAGCTCGACTATCCATCTCTACTGAAGACCCTTTCAGCTTTTTGAGAGTTGGGTGGAGGACATCATCTCTGAAAATAGGGTCCCACAGCTTCACCCCATCAGTGTGAGCAGGACTCTTAGGACTCTTAGAAGAGTCAATGCTCTGGTACCATGGGGGGCGCTTGGCCCCCTCTCTTCGTCACTGAGGATGATTTCATTTTTCAGGGATTAGAGAGGGTGGTCCTTGTGGTGGACTGCAGGTATGGAGAGCTGTTGTCATCGTATTAGATAGATAAGAATGATTATATGTATTGTAGAAATGTCTCCTATCATGTTCCCTAATTTTTTATTATGTCCACATCCTGGTCCCCATCTTGGACATCATAACAAACGTGCACTTTTTTGTTTAATTTACACATTGGACCATAGGAAAAATGACACTACAGCTACAGAGGTGACCGTCTGATAGCCCAGCTCGACTATCCATCTCTACTGAAGACCCTTTCAGCTTTTTGAGAGTTGGGTGGAGGACATCATCTCTTAAAATAGGGTCCCACAGCTGCACCCCATCAGTGTAAGCAGGACTCTTAGGACTCTTAGAAGAGTCAATGCTCTAAAACCATGGGGGGCGCTTAGCCCCCTCTCTTCGTCACTGAGGATGATTTCATTTTTCAGGGATTAGAGAGGGTGGTCCTTGTGGTGGACTGCAGGTATGGAGAGCTGTTGTCATCGTATTAGATAGATAAGAATGATTATATGTATTGTAGAAATGTCTCCTATCATGTTCCCTAATTTTTTATTATGTCCACATCCTGGTCCCCATCTTGGACATCATAACAAACGTGCACTTTTTTGTTTAATTTACACATTGGACCATAGGAAAAATGACACTACAGCTACAGAGGTGACCGTCTGATAGCCCAGCTCGACTATCCATCTCTACTGAAGACCCTTTCAGCTTTTTGAGAGTTGGGTGGAGGACATCATCTCTGAAAATAGGGTCCCACAGCTGCACCCCATCAGTGTGAGCAGGACTCTTAGTTCTCTTAGAAGAGTCAATGCTCTGAGACCATTGGGGGCACTTAGCCCCCTCTCTTCATCACTGAGGATGATTTCATTTTTCAGGGATTAGAGAGGGTGGTCCTTGTGGTGGACTGCAGATATGGAGAGCTGTTATCATCGTATTAGATAGATAAGAATGATTATATGTATTGTAGAAATGTCTCCTATCATGTTCTCTAATTTTTTATTATGTCCACATCCTGGTCCCCATCTTGGACATCATAACAAACGTGCACTTTTTTGTTTAATTTACACATTGGACCATAGGAAAAATGACACTACAGCTACAGAGGTGACCGTCTGATAGCCCAGCTCGACTATCCATCTCTACTGAAGACCCTTTCAGCTTTTTGAGAGTTGGGTGGAGGACATCATCTCTGAAAATAGGGTCCCACAGCTGCACCCCATCAGTGTGAGCAGGACTCTTAGGACTCTTAGAAGAGTCAATGCTCTGAGACCATGGGGGGCGCTTAGCCCCCTCTCTTCGTCACTGAGGATGATTTCATTTTTCAGGGATTAGAGAGGGTGGTCCTTGTGGTGGACTGCAGGTATGGAGAGCTGTTGTCATCGTATTAAATAGATAAGAATGATTATATGTATTGTAGAAATGTCTCCTATCATGTTCCCTAATTTTTTATTATGTCCACATCCTGGTCCCCATCTTTGACATCATAACAAACGTGCACTTTTTTGTTTAATTTACACATTGGACCATAGGAAAAATGACACTACAGCTACAGAGGTGACCGTCTGATAGCCCAGCTCGACTATCCATCTCTACTGAAGACCCTTTCAGCTTTTTGAGAGTTGGGTGGAGAACATCATCTCTGAAAATAGGGTCCCACAGCTGCACCCCATCAGTGTGAGCAGGACTCTTAGGACTCTTAGAAGAGTCAATGCTCTGAGACCATGGGGGGCGCTTAGCCCCCTCTCCTCGTCACTGAGGATGATTTCACTTTTCAGGGAATAGAGAGGGTGGTCCTTGTGGTGGACTGCAGGTATGGAGAGCTGTTGTCATCGTATTAGATAGATAAGAATGATTATATGTATTGTAGAAATGTCTCCTATCATGTTCCCTATTTTTTTATTATGTCCACATCCTGGTTCCCATCTTGGAAATCATAACAAACGTGCACTTTTTTGTTTAATTTACAAATTGGACAATAGGAAAAATGACACTACAGCTACAGAGGTGACCGTCTGATAGCCCAGCTCGACTATCCACCTCTACTGAAGACCCTTTCAGCTTTTTGAGAGTTGGGTGGAGGACATCATCTCTGAAAATAGGGTCCCACAGCTGCACCCCATCAGTGTGAGCAGGAATCTTAGGACTCTTAGAAGAGTCAATGCTCTGAGACCATGGGGGGCGCTTAGCCCCCTCTCTTCGTCACTGAGGATGATTTCATTTTTCAGGGATTAGAGAGAGTGGTCCTTGTGGTGGACTGCAGGTATGGAGAGCTGTTGTGATCGTATTAGATAGATAAGAATGATTATATGTATTGTAGAAATGTCTCCTATCATGTTCCCTAATTTTTTATTATGTCCACATCCTGGTCCCCATCTTGAACATCATAACAAACGTGCACTTTTTTGTTTAATTTACACATTGGACCATAGGAAAAATGACACTACAGCTACAGAGGTGACCGTCTGATAGCCCAGCTCGACTATCCATCTCTACTGAAGACCCTTTCAGCTTTTTGAGAGTTGGGTGGAGGACATCATCTCTGAAAATAGGGTCCCACAGCTTCACCCCATCAGTGTGAGCAGGACTCTTAGGACTCTTAGAAGAGTCAATGCTCTGGTACCATGGGGGGCGCTTGGCCCCCTCTCTTCGTCACTGAGGATGATTTCATTTTTCAGGGATTAGAGAGGGTGGTCCTTGTGGTGGACTGCAGGTATGGAGAGCTGTTGTCATCGTATTAGATAGATAAGAATGATTATATGTATTGTAGAAATGTCTCCTATCATGTTCCCTAATTTTTTATTATGTCCACATCCTGGTCCCCATCTTGGACATCATAACAAACGTGCACTTTTTTGTTTAATTTACACATTGGACCATAGGAAAAATGACACTACAGCTACAGAGGTGACCGTCTGATAGCCCAGCTCGACTATCCATATCTACTGAAGACCCTTTCAGCATTTTGAGAGTTGGGTGGAGGACATCATCTCTGAAAATAGGGTCCCACAGCTGCACCCCATCAGTGTGAGCAGGACTCTTAAGACTCTTAGAAGAGTCAATGCTCTGAGACCATTGGGGGCACTGAGCCCCCTCTCTTCGTCACTGAGGATGATTTCATTTTTCAGGGTTTAGAGAGGGTGGTCCTTGTGGTGGACTGCAGGTATGGAGAGCTGTTATCATCGTATTAGATAGATAAGAATGATTATATGTATTGTAGAAATGTCTCCTATCATGTTCCCTAATTTTTTATTATGTCCACATCCTGGTCCCCATCTTGGACATCATAACAAACGTGCACTTTTTTGTTTAATTTACACATTGGACCATAGGAAAAATGACACTACAGCTACAGAGGTGACCGTCTGATAGCCCAGCTCGACTATCCATCTCTACTGAAGACCCTTTCAGCTTTTTGAGAGTTGGGTGGAGGACATCATCTCTGAAAATAGGGTCCCACAGCTTCACCCCATCAGTGTGAGCAGGTCTCTTAGGACTCTTAGAAGAGTCAATGCTCTGGTACCATGGGGGGCGCTTGGCCCCCTCTCTTCGTCACTGAGGATGATTTCATTTTTCAGGGATTAGAGAGGGTGGTCCTTGTGGTGGACTGCAGGTATGTAGAGCTGTTGTCATCGTATTAGATAGATAAGAATGATTATATGTATTGTAGAAATGTCTCCTATCATGTTCCCTAATTTTTTATTATGTCCACATCCTGGTCCCCATCTTGGACATCATAACAAACGTGCACTTTTTTGTTTAATTTACACATTGGACCATAGGAAAAATGACACTACAGCTACAGAGGTGACCGTCTGATAGCCCAGCTCGACTATCCATCTCTACTGAAGACCCTTTCAGCTTTTTGAGAGTTGGGTGGAGGACATCATCTCTGAAAATAGGGTCCCACAGCTGCACCCCATCAGTGTGAGCAGGACTCTTAGGACTCTTAGAAGAGTTAATGCTCTGAGACCATGGGGGCGCTTAGCCCCCTCTCTTCGTCACTGAGGATGATTTCATTTTTCAGGGATTAGAGAGGGTGGTCCTTGTGGTGGACTGCAGGTATGGAGAGCTGTTGTCATCGTATTAGATAGATAAGAATGATTATATGTATTGTAGAAATGTCTCCTATCATGTTCCCTAATTTTTTATTATGTCCACATCCTGGTCCCCATCTTGGACATCATAACAAACGTGCACTTTTTTGTTTAATTTACACATTGGACCATAGGAAAAATGACACTACAGCTACAGAGGTGACCGTCTGATAGCCCAGCTCGACTATCCATATCTACTGAAGACCCTTTCAGCATTTTGAGAGTTGGGTGGAGGACATCATCTCTGAAAATAGGGTCCCACAGCTGCACCCCATCAGTGTGAGCAGGACTCTTAAGACTCTTAGAAGAGTCAATGCTCTGAGACCATTGGGGGCACTGAGCCCCCTCTCTTCGTCACTGAGGATGATTTCATTTTTCAGGGTTTAGAGAGGGTGGTCCTTGTGGTGGACTGCAGGTATGGAGAGCTGTTATCATCGTATTAGATAGATAAGAATGATTATATGTATTGTAGAAATGTCTCCTATCATGTTCCCTAATTTTTTATTATGTCCACATCCTGGTCCCCATCTTGGACATCATAACAAACGTGCACTTTTTTGTTTAATTTACACATTGGACCATAGGAAAAATGACACTACAGCTACAGAGGTGACCGTCTGATAGCCCAGCTCGACTATCCATCTCTACTGAAGACCCTTTCAGCTTTTTGAGAGTTGGGTGGAGGACATCATCTCTGAAAATAGGGTCCCACAGCTTCACCCCATCAGTGTGAGCAGGTCTCTTAGGACTCTTAGAAGAGTCAATGCTCTGGTACCATGGGGGGCGCTTGGCCCCCTCTCTTCGTCACTGAGGATGATTTCATTTTTCAGGGATTAGAGAGGGTGGTCCTTGTGGTGGACTGCAGGTATGTAGAGCTGTTGTCATCGTATTAGATAGATAAGAATGATTATATGTATTGTAGAAATGTCTCCTATCATGTTCCCTAATTTTTTATTATGTCCACATCCTGGTCCCCATCTTGGACATCATAACAAACGTGCACTTTTTTGTTTAATTTACACATTGGACCATAGGAAAAATGACACTACAGCTACAGAGGTGACCGTCTGATAGCCCAGCTCGACTATCCATCTCTACTGAAGACCCTTTCAGCTTTTTGAGAGTTGGGTGGAGGACATCATCTCTGAAAATAGGGTCCCACAGCTGCACCCCATCAGTGTGAGCAGGACTCTTAGGACTCTTAGAAGAGTTAATGCTCTGAGACCATGGGGGCGCTTAGCCCCCTCTCTTCGTCACTGAGGATGATTTCATTTTTCAGGGATTAGAGAGGGTGGTCCTTGTGGTGGACTGCAGGTATGGAGAGCTGTTGTCATCGTATTAGATAGATAAGAATGATTATATGTATTGTAGAAATGTCTCCTATCATGTTCCCTAATTTTTTATTATGTCCACATCCTGGTCCCCATCTTGGACATCATAACAAACGTGCACTTTTTTGTTTAATTTACACATTGGACCATAGGAAAAATGACACTACAGCTACAGAGGTGACCGTCTGATAGCCCAGCTCGACTATCCATCTCTACTGAAGACCCTTTCAGCTTTTTGAGAGTTGGGTGGAGAACATCATCTCTGAAAATAGGGTCCCACAGCTGCACCCCATCAGTGTGAGCAGGACTCTTAGGACTCTTAGAAGAGTCAATGTTTTGAGACCATGGGGGGCGCTTAGCCCCCTCTCTTCGTCACTGAGGATGATTTCACTTTTCAGGGAATAGAGAGGGTGGTCCTTGTGGTGGACTGCAGGTATGGAGAGCTGTTGTCATCGTATTAGATAGATAAGAATGATTATATGTATTGTAGAAATGTCTCCTATCATGTTCCCTATTTTTTTATTATGTCCACATCCTGGTCCCCATCTTGGAAATCATAACAAACGTGCACTTTTTTGTTTAATTTACACATTGGACCATAGGAAAAATGACACTACAGCTACAGAGGTGACCGTCTGGTAGCCCAGCTCGACTATCCATCTCTACTGAAGACCCTTTCAGCTTTTTGAGAGTTGGGTGGAGGACATCATCTCTGAAAATAGGGTCCCACAGCTGCACCCCATCAGTGTGAGCAGGACTCTTAGGACTCTTAGAAGAGTTAATGCTCTGAGACCATGGGGGCGCTTAGCCCCCTCTCTTCGTCACTGAGGATGATTTCATTTTTCAGGGATTAGAGAGGGTGGTCCTTGTGGTGGACTGCAGGTATGGAGAGCTGTTGTCATCGTATTAGATAGATAAGAATGATTATATGTATTGTAGAAATGTCTCCTATCATGTTCCCTAATTTTTTATTATGTCCACATCCTGGTCCCCATCTTGGACATCATAACAAACGTGCACTTTTTTGTTTAATTTACACATTGGACCATAGGAAAAATGACACTACAGCTACAGAGGTGACCGTCTGATAGCCCAGCTCGACTATCCATCTCTACTGAAGACCCTTTCAGCTTTTTGAGAGTTGGGTGGAGGACATCATCTCTGAAAATAGGGTCCCACAGCTGCACCCCATCAGTGTGAGCAGGACTCTTAGGACTCTTAGAAGAGTCAATGCTCTGAGACCATTGGGGGCACTTAGCCCCCTCTCTTCGTCACTGAGGATGATTTCATTTTTCAGGGATTAGGGAGGGTGGTCCTTGTGGTGGACTGCAGGTATGGAGAGCTGTTATCATCGTATTAGATAGATAAGAATGATTATATGTATTGTAGAAATGTCTCCTATCATGTTCCCTAATTTTTTATTATGTCCACATCCTGGTCCCCATCTTGGACATCATAACAAACGTGCACTTTTTTGTTTAATTTACACATTGGACCATAGGAAAAATGACACTACAGCTACAGAGGTGACCGTCTGATAGCCCAGCTCGACAATCCATCTCTACTGAAGACCCTTTCAGCTTTTTGAGAGTTGGGTGGAGGACATCATCTCTGAAAATAGGGTCCCACAGCTGCACCCCATCAGTGTGAGCAGGACTCTTAGGACTCTTAGAAGAGTCAATGCTCTGAGACCATGGGGGGCGCTTAGCCCCCTCTCTTCGTCACTGAGGATGATTTCATTTTTCAGGGATTAGAGAGGGTGGTCCTTGTGGTGGACTGCAGGTATGGAGAGCTGTTGTCATCGTATTAAATAGATAAGAATGATTATATGTATTGTAGAAATGTCTCCTATCATGTTCCCTAATTTTTTATTATGTCCACATCCTGGTCCCCATCTTGGACATCATAACAAACGTGCACTTTTTTGTTTAATTTACACATTGGACCATAGGAAAAATGACACTACAGCTACAGAGGTGACCGTCTGATAGCCCAGCTCGACTATCCATCTCTACTGAAGACCCTTTCAGCTTTTTGAGAGTTGGGTGGAGAACATCATCTCTGAAAATAGGGTCCCACAGCTGCACCCCATCAGTGTGAGCAGGACTCTTAGGACTCTTAGAAGAGTCAATGTTTTGAGACCATGGGGGGCGCTTAGCCCCCTCTCTTCGTCACTGAGGATGATTTCACTTTTCAGGGAATAGAGAGGGTGGTCCTTGTGGTGGACTGCAGGTATGGAGAGCTGTTGTGATCGTATTAGATAGATAAGAATGATTATATGTATTGTAGAAATGTCTCCTATCATGTTCCCTAATTTTTTATTATGTCCACATCCTGGTCCCCATCTTGGACATCATAACAAACGTGCACTTTTTTGTTTAATTTACACATTGGACCATAGGAAAAATGACACTACAGCTACAGAGGTGACCGTCTGATAGCCCAGCTCGACTATCCATCTCTACTGAAGACCCTTTCAGCTTTTTGAGAGTTGGGTGGAGGACATCATCTCTGAAAATAGGGTCCCACAGCTGCACCCCATCAGTGTGAGCAGGACTCTTAGGATTCTTAGAAGAGTTAATGCTCTGAGACCATGGGGGCGCTTAGCCCCCTCTCTTCGTCACTGAGGATGATTTCATTTTTCAGGGATTAGAGAGGGTGGTCCTTGTGGTGGACTGCAGGTATGGAGAGCTGTTGTCATCGTATTAGATAGATAAGAATGATTATATGTATTGTAGAAATGTCTCCTATCATGTTCCCTAATTTTTTATTATGTCCACATCCTGGTCCCCATCTTGGACATCATAACAAACGTGCACTTTTTTGTTTAATTTACACATTGGACCATAGGAAAAATGACACTACAGCTACAGAGGTGACCGTCTGATAGCCCAGCTCGACTATCCATCTCTACTGAAGACCCTTTCAGCTTTTTGAGAGTTGGGTGGAGGACATCATCTCTTAAAATAGGGTCCCACAGCTGCACCCCATCAGTGTAAGCAGGACTCTTAGGACTCTTAGAAGAGTCAATGCTCTAAAACCATGGGGGGCGCTTAGCCCCCTCTCTTCGTCACTGAGGATGATTTCACTTTTCAGGGAATAGAGAGGGTGGTCCTTGTGGTGGACTGCAGGTATGGAGAGCTGTTGTCATCGTATTAGATAGATAAGAATGATTATATGTATTGTAGAAATGTCTCCTATCATGTTCCCTATTTTTTTATTATGTCCACATCCTGGTCCCCATCTTGGAAATCATAACAAACGTGCACTTTTTTGTTTAATTTACACATTGGACCATAGGAAAAATGACACTACAGCTACAGAGGTGACCGTCTGGTAGCCCAGCTCGACTATCCATCTCTACTGAAGACCCTTTCAGCTTTTTGAGAGTTGGGTGGAGGACATCATCTCTGAAAATAGGGTCCCACAGCTGCACCCCATCAGTGTGAGCAGGACTCTTAGGACTCTTAGAAGAGTCAATGTTTTGAGACCATGGGGGGCGCTTAGCCCCCTCTCTTCGTCACTGAGGATGATTTCATTTTTCAGGGATTAGAGAGATTGGTCCTTGTGGTGGACTGCAGGTATGGAGAGCTGTTGTGATCGTATTAGATAGATAAGAATGATTATATGTATTGTAGAAATGTCTCCTATCATGTTCCCTAATTTTTTATTATGTCCACATCCTGGTCCCCATCTTGGACATCATAACAAACGTGCACTTTTTTGTTTAATTTACACATTGGACCATAGGAAAAATGACACTACAGCTACAGAGGTGACCGTCTGATAGCCCAGCTCGACTATCCATCTCTACTGAAGACCCTTTCAGCTTTTTGAGAGTTGGGTGGAGGACATCATCTCTTAAAATAGGGTCCCACAGCTGCACCCCATCAGTGTAAGCAGGACTCTTAGGACTCTTAGAAGAGTCAATGCTCTAAAACCATGGGGGGCGCTTAGCCCCCTCTCTTCGTCCCTGAGGATGATTTCATTTTTCAGGGATTAGAGAGGGTGGTCCTTGTGGTGGACTGCAGGTATGGAGAGCTGTTGTCATCGTATTAGATAGATAAGAATGATTATATGTATTGTAGAAATGTCTCCTATCATGTTCCCTAATTTTTTATTATGTCCACATCCTGGTCCCCATCTTGGACATCATAACAAACGTGCACTTTTTTGTTTAATTTACACATTGGACCATAGGAAAAATGACACTACAGCTACAGAGGTGACCGTCTGATAGCCCAGCTCGACTATCCATCTCTACTGAAGACCCTTTCAGCTTTTTGAGAGTTGGGTGGAGGACATCATCTCTGAAAATAGGGTCCCACAGCTGCACCCCATCAGTGTGAGCAGGACTCTTAGGACTCTTAGAAGAGTTAATGCTCTGAGACCATGGGGGCGCTTAGCCCCCTCTCTTCGTCACTGAGGATGATTTCATTTTTCAGGGATTAGAGAGGGTGGTCCTTGTGGTGGACTGCAGGTATGGAGAGCTGTTGTCATCGTATTAGATAGATAAGAATGATTATATGTATTGTAGAAATGTCTCCTATCATGTTCCCTAATTTTTTATTATGTCCACATCCTGGTCCCCATCTTGGACATCATAACAAACGTGCACTTTTTTGTTTAATTTACACATTGGACCATAGGAAAAATGACACTACAGCTACAGAGGTGACCGTCTGATAGCCCAGCTCGACTATCCATCTCTACTGAAGACCCTTTCAGCTTTTTGAGAGTTGGGTGGAGGACATCATCTCTTAAAATAGGGTCCCACAGCTGCACCCCATCAGTGTAAGCAGGACTCTTAGGACTCTTAGAAGAGTCAATGCTCTAAAACCATGGGGGGCGCTTAGCCCCCTCTCTTCGTCCCTGAGGATGATTTCATTTTTCAGGGATTAGAGAGGGTGGTCCTTGTGGTGGACTGCAGGTATGGAGAGCTGTTGTCATCGTATTAGATAGATAAGAATGATTATATGTATTGTAGAAATGTCTCCTATCATGTTCCCTAATTTTTTATTATGTCCACATCCTGGTCCCCATCTTGGACATCATAACAAACGTGCACTTTTTTGTTTAATTTACACATTGGACCATAGGAAAAATGACACTACAGCTACAGAGGTGACCGTCTGATAGCCCAGCTCGACTATCCATCTCTACTGAAGACCCTTTCAGCTTTTTGAGAGTTGGGTGGAGGACATCATCTCTGAAAATAGGGTCCCACAGCTGCACCCCATCAGTGTGAGCAGGACTCTTAGGACTCTTAGAAGAGTCAATGTTTTGAGACCATGGGGGGCGCTTAGCCCCCTCTCTTCGTCACTGAGGATGATTTCACTTTTCAGGGAATAGAGAGGGTGGTCCTTGTGGTGGACTGCAGGTATGGAGAGCTGTTGTCATCGTATTAGATAGATAAGAATGATTATATGTATTGTAGAAATGTCTCCTATCATGTTCCCTATTTTTTTATTATGTCCACATCCTGGTCCCCATCTTGGAAATCATAACAAACGTGCACTTTTTTGTTTAATTTACACATTGGACCATAGGAAAAATGACACTACAGCTACAGAGGTGACCGTCTGGTAGCCCAGCTCGACTATCCATCTCTACTGAAGACCCTTTCAGCTTTTTGAGAGTTGGGTGGAGGACATCATCTCTGAAAATAGGGTCCCACAGCTGCACCCCATCAGTGTGAGCAGGACTCTTAGGACTCTTAGAAGAGTCAATGTTTTGAGACCATGGGGGGCGCTTAGCCCCCTCTCTTCGTCACTGAGGATGATTTCATTTTTCAGGGATTAGAGAGAGTGGTCCTTGTGGTGGACTGCAGGTATGGAGAGCTGTTGTGATCGTATTAGATAGATAAGAATGATTATATGTATTGTAGAAATGTCTCCTATCATGTTCCCTAATTTTTTATTATGTCCACATCCTGGTCCCCATCTTGGACATCATAACAAACGTGCACTTTTTTGTTTAATTTACACATTGGACCATAGGAAAAATGACACTACAGCTACAGAGGTGACCGTCTGATAGCCCAGCTCGACTATCCATCTCTACTGAAGACCCTTTCAGCTTTTTGAGAGTTGGGTGGAGAACATCATCTCTTAAAATAGGGTCCCACAGCTGCACCCCATCAGTGTAAGCAGGACTCTTAGGACTCTTAGAAGAGTCAATGCTCTAAAACCATGGGGGGCGCTTAGCCCCCTCTCTTCGTCCCTGAGGATGATTTCATTTTTCAGGGATTAGAGAGGGTGGTCCTTGTGGTGGACTGCAGGTATGGAGAGCTGTTGTCATCGTATTAGATAGATAAGAATGATTATATGTATTGTAGAAATGTCTCCTATCATGTTCCCTAATTTTTTATTATGTCCACATCCTGGTCCCCATCTTGGACATCATAACAAACGTGCACTTTTTTGTTTAATTTACACATTGGACCATAGGAAAAATGACACTACAGCTACAGAGGTGACCGTCTGATAGCCCAGCTCGACTATCCATCTCTACTGAAGACCCTTTCAGCTTTTTGAGAGTTGGGTGGAGGACATCATCTCTGAAAATAGGGTCCCACAGCTGCACCCCATCAGTGTGAGCAGGACTCTTAGGACTCTTAGAAGAGTTAATGCTCTGAGACCATGGGGGCGCTTAGCCCCCTCTCTTCGTCACTGAGGATGATTTCATTTTTCAGGGATTAGAGAGGGTGGTCCTTGTGGTGGACTGCAGGTATGGAGAGCTGTTGTCATCGTATTAGATAGATAAGAATGATTATATGTATTGTAGAAATGTCTCCTATCATGTTCCCTAATTTTTTATTATGTCCACATCCTGGTCCCCATCTTGGACATCATAACAAACGTGCACTTTTTTGTTTAATTTACACATTGGACCATAGGAAAAATGACACTACAGCTACAGAGGTGACCGTCTGATAGCCCAGCTCGACTATCCATCTCTACTGAAGACCCTTTCAGCTTTTTGAGAGTTGGGTGGAGGACATCATCTCTTAAAATAGGGTCCCACAGCTGCACCCCATCAGTGTAAGCAGGACTCTTAGGACTCTTAGAAGAGTCAATGCTCTAAAACCATGGGGGGCGCTTAGCCCCCTCTCTTCGTCCCTGAGGATGATTTCATTTTTCAGGGATTAGAGAGGGTGGTCCTTGTGGTGGACTGCAGGTATGGAGAGCTGTTGTCATCGTATTAGATAGATAAGAATGATTATATGTATTGTAGAAATGTCTCCTATCATGTTCCCTAATTTTTTATTATGTCCACATCCTGGTCCCCATCTTGGACATCATAACAAACGTGCACTTTTTTGTTTAATTTACACATTGGACCATAGGAAAAATGACACTACAGCTACAGAGGTGACCGTCTGATAGCCCAGCTCGACTATCCATCTCTACTGAAGACCCTTTCAGCTTTTTGAGAGTTGGGTGGAGGACATCATCTCTGAAAATAGGGTCCCACAGCTGCACCCCATCAGTGTGAGCAGGACTCTTAGGACTCTTAGAAGAGTCAATGCTCTGAGACCATGGGGGCGCTTAGCCCCCTCTCTTCGTCACTGAGGATGATTTCATTTTTCAGGGATTAGAGAGGGTGGTCCTTGTGGTGGACTGCAGGTATGGAGAGCTGTTGTCATCGTATTAGATAGATAAGAATGATTATATGTATTGTAGAAATGTCTCCTATCATGTTCCCTAATTTTTTATTATGTCCACATCCTGGTCCCCATCTTGGACATCATAACAAACGTGCACTTTTTTGTTTAATTTACACATTGGACCATAGGAAAAATGACACTACAGCTACAGAGGTGACCGTCTGATAGCCCAGCTCGACTATCCATCTCTACTGAAGACCCTTTCAGCTTTTTGAGAGTTGGGTGGAGGACATCATCTCTGAAAATAGGGTCCCACAGCTGCACCCCATCAGTGTGAGCAGGACTCTTAGGACTCTTAGAAGAGTCAATGCTCTGAGACCATTGGGGGCACTTAGCCCCCTCTCTTCATCACTGAGGATGATTTCATTTTTCAGGGATTAGAGAGGGTGGTCCTTGTGGTGGACTGCAGATATGGAGAGCTGTTATCATCGTATTAGATAGATAAGAATGATTATATGTATTGTAGAAATGTCTCCTATCATGTTCCCTAATTTTTTATTATGTCCACATCCTGGTCCCCATCTTGGACATCATAACAAACGTGCACTTTTTTGTTTAATTTAAACATTGGACCATAGGAAAAATGACACTACAGCTACAGAGGTGACCGTCTGATAGCCCAGCTCGACTATCCATCTCTACTGAAGACCCTTTCAGCTTTTTGAGAGTTGGGTGGAGGACATCATCTCTTAAAATAGGGTCCCACAGCTGCACCCCATCAGTGTAAGCAGGACTCTTAGGACTCTTAGAAGAGTCAATGCTCTAAAACTATGGGGGGCGCTTAGCCCCCTCTCTTCGTCCCTGAGGATGATTTCATTTTTCAGGGATTAGAGAGGGTGGTCCTTGTGGTGGACTGCAGGTATGGAGAGCTGTTGTCATCGTATTAGATAGATAAGAATGATTATATGTATTGTAGAAATGTCTCCTATCATGTTCCCTAATTTTTTATTATGTCCACATCCTGGTCCCCATCTTGGACATCATAACAAACGTGCACTTTTTTGTTTAATTTACACATTGGACCATAGGAAAAATGACACTACAGCTACAGAGGTGACCGTCTGATAGCCCAGCTCGACTATCCATCTCTACTGAAGACCCTTTCAGCTTTTTGAGAGTTGGGTGGAGGACATCATCTCTGAAAATAGGGTCCCACAGCTGCACCCCATCAGTGTGAGCAGGACTCTTAGGACTCTTAGAAGAGTTAATGCTCTGAGACCATGGGGGCGCTTAGCCCCCTCTCTTCGTCACTGAGGATGATTTCATTTTTCAGGGATTAGAGAGGGTGGTCCTTGTGGTGGACTGCAGGTATGGAGAGCTGTTGTCATCGTATTAGATAGATAAGAATGATTATATGTATTGTAGAAATGTCTCCTATCATGTTCCCTAATTTTTTATTATGTCCACATCCTGGTCCCCATCTTGGACATCATAACAAACGTGCACTTTTTTGTTTAATTTACACATTGGACCATAGGAAAAATGACACTACAGCTACAGAGGTGACCGTCTGATAGCCCAGCTCGACTATCCATCTCTACTGAAGACCCTTTCAGCTTTTTGAGAGTTGGGTGGAGGACATCATCTCTGAAAATAGGGTCCCACAGCTGCACCCCATCAGTGTGAGCAGGACTCTTAGGACTCTTAGAAGAGTCAATGCTCTGAGACCATTGGGGGCACTTAGCCCCCTCTCTTCATCACTGAGGATGATTTCATTTTTCAGGGATTAGAGAGGGTGGTCCTTGTGGTGGACTGCAGATATCGAGAGCTGTTATCATCGTATTAGATAGATAAGAATGATTATATGTATTGTAGAAATGTCTCCTATCATGTTCCCTAATTTTTTATTATGTCCACATCCTGGTCCCCATCTTGGACATCATAACAAACGTGCACTTTTTTGTTTAATTTACACATTGGACCATAGGAAAAATGACACTACAGCTACAGAGGTGACCGTCTGATAGCCCAGCTCGACTATCCATCTCTACTGAAGACCCTTTCAGCTTTTTGAGAGTTGGGTGGAGGACATCATCTCTGAAAATAGGGTCCCACAGCTGCACCCCATCAGTGTGAGCAGGACTCTTAGGACTCTTAGAAGAGTCAATGCTCTGAGACCATGGGGGGCGCTTAGCCCCCTCTCTTCGTCACTGAGGATGATTTCATTTTTCAGGGATTAGAGAGGGTGGTCCTTGTGGTGGACTGCAGGTATGGAGAGCTGTTGTCATCGTATTAAATAGATAAGAATGATTATATGTATTGTAGAAATGTCTCCTATCATGTTCCCTAATTTTTTATTATGTCCACATCCTGGTCCCCATCTTGGACATCATAACAAACGTGCACTTTTTTGTTTAATTTACACATTGGACCATAGGAAAAATGACACTACAGCTACAGAGGTGACCGTCTGATAGCCCAGCTCGACTATCCATCTCTACTGAAGACCCTTTCAGCTTTTTCAGAGTTGGGTGGAGAACATCATCTCTGAAAATAGGGTCCCACAGCTGCACCCCATCAGTGTGAGCAGGACTCTTAGGACTCTTAGAAGAGTCAATGCTCTGAGACCATGGGGGGCGCTTAGCCCCCTCTCTTCGTCACTGAGGATGATTTCACTTTTCAGGGAATAGAGAGGGTGGTCCTTGTGGTGGACTGCAGGTATGGAGAGCTGTTGTCATCGTATTAGATAGATAAGAATGATTATATGTATTGTAGAAATGTCTCCTATCATGTTCCCTATTTTTTTATTATGTCCACATCCTGGTCCCCATCTTGGAAATCATAACAAACGTGCACTTTTTTGTTTAATTTACACATTGGACCATAGGAAAAATGACACTACAGCTACAGAGGTGACCGTCTGATAGCCCAGCTCGACTATCCATCTCTACTGAAGACCCTTTCAGCTTTTTGAAAGTTGGGTGGAGGACATCATCTCTGAAAATAGGGTCCCACAGCTGCACCCCATCAGTGTGAGCAGGAATCTTAGGACTCTTAGAAGAGTCAATGCTCTGAGACCATGGGGGGCGCTTAGCCCCCTCTCTTCGTCACTGAGGATGATTTCATTTTTCAGGGATTAGAGAGAGTGGTCCTTGTGGTGGACTGCAGGTATGGAGAGCTGTTGTGATCGTATTAGATAGATAAGAATGATTATATGTATTGTAGAAATGTCTCCTATCATGTTCCCTATTTTTTTATTATGTCCACATCCTGGTCCCCATCTTGAACATCATAACAAACGTGCACTTTTTTGTTTAATTTACACATTGGACCATAGGAAAAATGACACTACAGCTACAGAGGTGACCGTCTGATAGCCCAGCTCGACTATCCATCTCTACTGAAGACCCTTTCAGCTTTTTGAGAGTTGGGTGGAGGACATCATCTCTGAAAATAGGGTCCCACAGCTGCACCCCATCAGTGTGAGCAGGACTCTTAGGACTCTTAGAAGAGTCAATGCTCTGAGACCATTGGGGGCACTTAGCCCCCTCTCTTCATCACTGAGGATGATTTCATTTTTCAGGGATTAGAGAGGGTGGTCCTTGTGGTGGACTGCAGGTATGGAGAGCTGTTGTCATCGTATTAGATAGATAAGAATGATTATATGTATTGTAGAAATGTCTCCTATCATGTTCCCTAATTTTTTATTATGTCCACATCCTGGTCCCCATCTTGGACATCATAACAAACGTGCACTTTTTTGTTTAATTTACACATTGGACCATAGGAAAAATGACACTACAGCTACAGAGGTGACCGTCTGATAGCCCAGCTCGACTATCCATCTCTACTGAAGACCCTTTCAGCTTTTTGAGAGTTGGGTGGAGGACATCATCTCTGAAAATAGGGTCCCACAGCTGCACCCCATCAGTGTGAGCAGGACTCTTAGGACTCTTAGAAGAGTCAATGCTCTGAGACCATTGGGGGCACTTAGCCCCCTCTCTTCATCACTGAGGATGATTTCATTTTTCAGGGATTAGAGAGGGTGGTCCTTGTGGTGGACTGCAGATATGGAGAGCTGTTATCATCGTATTAGATAGATAAGAATGATTATATGTATTGTAGAAATGTCTCCTATCATGTTCCCTAATTTTTTATTATGTCCACATCCTGGTCCCCATCTTGGACATCATAACAAACGTGCACTTTTTTGTTTAATTTACACATTGGACCATAGGAAAAATGACACTACAGCTACAGAGGTGACCGTCTGATAGCCCAGCTCGACTATCCCTCTCTACTGAAGACCCTTTCAGCTTTTTGAGAGTTGGGTGGAGGACATCATCTCTGAAAATAGGGTCCCACAGCTGCACCCCATCAGTGTGAGCAGGACTCTTAGGACTCTTAGAAGAGTTAATGCTCTGAGACCATGGGGGCGCTTAGCCCCCTCTCTTCGTCACTGAGGATGATTTCATTTTTCAGGGATTAGAGAGGGTGGTCCTTGTGGTGGACTGCAGGTATGGAGAGCTGTTGTCATCGTATTAGATAGATAAGAATGATTATATGTATTGTAGAAATGTCTCCTATCATGTTCCCTAATTTTTTATTATGTCCACATCCTGGTCCCCATCTTGGACATCATAACAAACGTGCACTTTTTTGTTTAATTTACACATTGGACCATAGGAAAAATGACACTACAGCTACAGAGGTGACCGTCTGATAGCCCAGCTCGACTATCCATCTCTACTGAAGACCCTTTCAGCTTTTTGAGAGTTGGGTGGAGGACATCATCTCTGAAAATAGGGTCCCACAGCTGCACCCCATCAGTGTGAGCAGGACTCTTAGGACTCTTAGAAGAGTCAAAGCTCTGAGACCATTGGGGGCACTTAGCCCCCTCTCTTCATCACTGAGGATGATTTCATTTTTCAGGGATTAGAGAGGGTGGTCCTTGTGGTGGACTGCAGATATCGAGAGCTGTTATCATCGTATTAGATAGATAAGAATGATTATATGTATTGTAGAAATGTCTCCTATCATGTTCCCTAATTTTTTATTATGTCCACATCCTGGTCCCCATCTTGGACATCATAACAAACGTGCACTTTTTTGTTTAATTTACACATTGGACCATAGGAAAAATGACACTACAGCTACAGAGGTGACCGTCTGATAGCCCAGCTCGACTATCCATCTCTACTGAAGACCCTTTCAGCTTTTTGAGAGTTGGGTGGAGGACATCATCTCTGAAAATAGGGTCCCACAGCTGCACCCCATCAGTGTGAGCAGGACTCTTAGAACTCTTAGAAGAGTCAATGCTCTGAGACCATGGGGGGCGCTTAGCCCCCTCTCTTCGTCACTGAGGATGATTTCATTTTTCAGGGATTAGAGAGGGTGGTCCTTGTGGTGGACTGCAGGTATGGAGAGCTGTTGTCATTGTATTAGATAGATAAGAATGATTATATGTATTGTAGAAATGTCTCCTATCATGTTCCCTAATTTTTTATTATGTCCACATCCTGGTCCCCATCTTGGACATCATAACAAACGTGCACTTTTTTGTTTAATTTACACATTGGACCATAGGAAAAATGACACTACAGCTACAGAGGTGACCGTCTGATAGCCCAGCTCGACTATCCATCTCTACTGAAGACCCTTTCAGCTTTTTGAGAGTTGGGTGGAGGACATCATCTCTGAAAATAGGGTCCCACAGCTGCACCCCATCAGTGTGAGCATGACTCTTAGGACTCTTAGAAAAGTCAATGCTCTGAGACCATTGGGGGCACTTAGCCCCCTCTCTTCGTCACTGAGGATGATTTCATTTTTCAGGGATTAGAAAGGGTGGTCCTTGTGGTGGACTGCAGGTATGGAGAGCTGTTATCATCGTATTAGATAGATAAGAATGATTATATGTATTGTAGAAATGTCTCCTATCATGTTCCCTAATTTTTTATTATGTCCACATTTTGGTCCCCATCTTGGACATCATAACAAACGTGCACTTTTTTGTTTAATTTACACATTGGACCATAGGAAAAATGACACTACAGCTACAGAGGTGACCGTCTGATAGCCCAGCTCGACAATCCATCTCTACTGAAGACCCTTTCAGCTTTTTGAGAGTTGGGTGGAGGACATCATCTCTGAAAATAGGGTCCCACAGCTGCACCCCATCAGTGTGAGCAGGACTCTTAGGACTCTTAGAAGAGTCAATGCTCTGAGACCATGGGGGGCGCTTATACCCCTCTCTTCGTCTCTGAGGATGATTTCATTTTTCAGGGATTAGAGAGGGTGGTCCTTGTGGTGGACTGCAGGTATGGAGAGCTGTTGTCATCGTATTAAATAGATAAGAATGATTATATGTATTGTAGAAATGTCTCCTATCATGTTCCCTAATTTTTTATTATGTCCACATCCTCGTCCCCATCTTGGACATCATAACAAACGTGCACTTTTTTGTTTAATTTACACATTGGACCATAGGAAAAATGACACTATAGCTACAGAGGTGACCGTCTGATAGCCCAGCTCGACTATCCCTCTCTACTGAAGACCCTTTCAGCTTTTTGAGAGTTGGGTGGAGGACATCATCTCTGAAAATAGGGTCCCACAGCTGCACCCCATCAGTGTGAGCAGGACTCTTAGGACTCTTAGAAGAGTTAATGCTCTGAGACCATGGGGGCGCTTAGCCCCCTCTCTTCGTCACTGAGGATGATTTCATTTTTCAGGGATTAGAGAGGGTGGTCCTTGTGGTGGACTGCAGGTATGGAGAGCTGTTGTCATCGTATTAGATAGATAAGAATGATTATATGTATTGTAGAAATGTCTCCTATCATGTTCCCTAATTTTTTATTATGTCCACATCCTGGTCCCCATCTTGGACATCATAACAAACGTGCACTTTTTTGTTTAATTTACACATTGGACCATAGGAAAAATGACACTACAGCTACAGAGGTGACCGTCTGATAGCCCAGCTCGACTATCCATCTCTACTGAAGACCCTTTCAGCTTTTTGAGAGTTGGGTGGAGGACATCATCTCTGAAAATAGGGTCCCACAGCTGCACCCCATCAGTGTGAGCAGGACTCTTAGGACTCTTAGAAGAGTCAAAGCTCTGAGACCATTGGGGGCACTTAGCCCCCTCTCTTCATCACTGAGGATGATTTCATTTTTCAGGGATTAGAGAGGGTGGTCCTTGTGGTGGACTGCAGATATCGAGAGCTGTTATCATCGTATTAGATAGATAAGAATGATTATATGTATTGTAGAAATGTCTCCTATCATGTTCCCTAATTTTTTATTATGTCCACATCCTGGTCCCCATCTTGGACATCATAACAAACGTGCACTTTTTTGTTTAATTTACACATTGGACCATAGGAAAAATGACACTACAGCTACAGAGGTGACCGTCTGATAGCCCAGCTCGACTATCCATCTCTACTGAAGACCCTTTCAGCTTTTTGAGAGTTGGGTGGAGGACATCATCTCTGAAAATAGGGTCCCACAGCTGCACCCCATCAGTGTGAGCAGGACTCTTAGAACTCTTAGAAGAGTCAATGCTCTGAGACCATGGGGGGCGCTTAGCCCCCTCTCTTCGTCACTGAGGATGATTTCATTTTTCAGGGATTAGAGAGGGTGGTCCTTGTGGTGGACTGCAGGTATGGAGAGCTGTTGTCATTGTATTAGATAGATAAGAATGATTATATGTATTGTAGAAATGTCTCCTATCATGTTCCCTAATTTTTTATTATGTCCACATCCTGGTCCCCATCTTGGACATCATAACAAACGTGCACTTTTTTGTTTAATTTACACATTGGACCATAGGAAAAATGACACTACAGCTACAGAGGTGACCGTCTGATAGCCCAGCTCGACTATCCATCTCTACTGAAGACCCTTTCAGCTTTTTGAGAGTTGGGTGGAGGACATCATCTCTGAAAATAGGGTCCCACAGCTGCACCCCATCAGTGTGAGCATGACTCTTAGGACTCTTAGAAAAGTCAATGCTCTGAGACCATTGGGGGCACTTAGCCCCCTCTCTTCGTCACTGAGGATGATTTCATTTTTCAGGGATTAGAAAGGGTGGTCCTTGTGGTGGACTGCAGGTATGGAGAGCTGTTATCATCGTATTAGATAGATAAGAATGATTATATGTATTGTAGAAATGTCTCCTATCATGTTCCCTAATTTTTTATTATGTCCACATTTTGGTCCCCATCTTGGACATCATAACAAACGTGCACTTTTTTGTTTAATTTACACATTGGACCATAGGAAAAATGACACTACAGCTACAGAGGTGACCGTCTGATAGCCCAGCTCGACAATCCATCTCTACTGAAGACCCTTTCAGCTTTTTGAGAGTTGGGTGGAGGACATCATCTCTGAAAATAGGGTCCCACAGCTGCACCCCATCAGTGTGAGCAGGACTCTTAGGACTCTTAGAAGAGTCAATGCTCTGAGACCATGGGGGGCGCTTATACCCCTCTCTTCGTCTCTGAGGATGATTTCATTTTTCAGGGATTAGAGAGGGTGGTCCTTGTGGTGGACTGCAGGTATGGAGAGCTGTTGTCATCGTATTAAATAGATAAGAATGATTATATGTATTGTAGAAATGTCTCCTATCATGTTCCCTAATTTTTTATTATGTCCACATCCTCGTCCCCATCTTGGACATCATAACAAACGTGCACTTTTTTGTTTAATTTACACATTGGACCATAGGAAAAATGACACTATAGCTACAGAGGTGACCGTCTGATAGCCCAGCTCGACTATCCATCTCTACTGAAGACCCTTTCAGCTTTTTGAGAGTTTGGTGGAGAACATCATCTCTGAAAATAGGGTCCCACAGCTGCACCCCATCAGTGTGAGCAGGACTCTTAGGACTCTTAGAAGAGTCAATGCTCTGAGACCATGGGGGGCGCTTAGCCCCCTCTCTTCGTCACTGAGGATGATTTCACTTTTCAGGGAATAGAGAGGGTGGTCCTTGTGGTGGACTGCAGGTATGGAGAGCTGTTGTGATCGTATTAGATAGATAAGAATGATTATATGTATTGTAGAAATGTCTCCTATCATGTTCCCTAATTTTTTATTATGTCCACATCCTGGTCCCCATCTTGGACATCATAACAAACGTGCACTTTTTTGTTTAATTTACACATTGGACCATAGGAAAAATGACACTACAGCTACAGAGGTGACCGTCTGATAGCCCAGCTCGACTATCCAACTCTACTGAAGACCCTTTCAGCTTTTTGAGAGTTGGGTGGAGGACATCATCTCTTAAAATAGGGTCCCACAGCTGCACCCCATCAGTGTAAGCAGGACTCTTAGGACTCTTAGAAGAGTCAATGCTCTAAAACCATGGGGGGCGCTTAGCCCCCTCTCTTCGTCCCTGAGGATGATTTCATTTTTCAGGGATTAGAGAGGGTGGTCCTTGTGGTGGACTGCAGGTATGGAGAGCTGTTGTCATCGTATTAGATAGATAAGAATGATTATATGTATTGTAGAAATGTCTCCTATCATGTTCCCTAATTTTTTATTATGTCCACATCCTGGTCCCCATCTTGGACATCATAACAAACGTGCACTTTTTTGTTTAATTTACACATTGGACCATAGGAAAAATGACACTACAGCTACAGAGGTGACTGTCTGATAGCCCAGCTCGACTATCCATCTCTACTGAAGACCCTTTCAGCTTTTTGAGAGTTGGGTGGAGGACATCATCTCTGAAAATAGGGTCCCACAGCTGCACCCCATCAGTGTGAGCAGGACTCTTAGGACTCTTAGAAGAGTTAATGCTCTGAGACCATGGGGGCGCTTAGCCCCCTCTCTTCGTCACTGAGGATGATTTCATTTTTCAGGGATTAGAGAGGGTGGTCCTTGTGGTGGACTGCAGGTATGGAGAGCTGTTGTCATCGTATTAGATAGATAAGAATGATTATATGTATTGTAGAAATGTCTCCTATCATGTTCCCTAATTTTTTATTATGTCCACATCCTGGTCCCCATCTTGGACATCATAACAAACGTGCACTTTTTTGTTTAATTTACACATTGGACCATAGGAAAAATGACACTACAGCTACAGAGGTGACCGTCTGATAGCCCAGCTCGACTATCCATCTCTACTGAAGACCCTTTCAGCTTTTTGAGAGTTGGGTGGAGGACATCATCTCTGAAAATAGGGTCCCACAGCTGCACCCCATCAGTGTGAGCAGGACTCTTAGGACTCTTAGAAGAGTCAATGCTCTGAGACCATTGGGGGCACTTAGCCCCCTCTCTTCATCACTGAGGATGATTTCATTTTTCAGGGATTAGAGAGGGTGGTCCTTGTGGTGGACTGCAGATATGGAGAGCTGTTATCATCGTATTAGATAGATAAGAATGATTATATGTATTGTAGAAATGTCTCCTATCATGTTCCCTAATTTTTTATTATGTCCACATCCTGGTCCCCATCTTGGACATCATAACAAACGTGCACTTTTTTGTTTAATTTACACATTGGACCATAGGAAAAATGACACTACAGCTACAGAGGTGACCGTCTGATAGCCCAGCTCGACTATCCATCTCTACTGAAGAACCTTTCAGCTTTTTGAGAGTTGGGTGGAGGACATCATCTCTGAAAATAGGGTCCCACAGCTGCACCCCATCAGTGTGAGCAGGACTCTTAGGACTCTTAGAAGAGTCAATGCTCTGAGACCATGGGGGCGCTTAGCCCCCTCTCTTCGTCACTGAGGATGATTTCATTTTTCAGGGATTAGAGAGGGTGGTCCTTGTAGTGGACTGCAGGTATGGAGAGCTGTTGTCATCGTATTAAATAGATAAGAATGATTATATGTATTGTAGAAATGTCTCCTATCATGTTCCCTAATTTTTTATTATGTCCACATCCTGGTCCCCATCTTGGACATCATAACAAACGTGCACTTTTTTGTTTAATTTACACATTGGACCATAGGAAAAATGACACTACAGCTACAGAGGTGACCGTCTGATAGCCCAGCTCGACTATCCATCTCTACTGAAGACCCTTTCAGCTTTTTGAGAGTTGGGTGGAGAACATCATCATTGAAAATAGGGTCCCACAGCTGCACCCCATCAGTGTGAGCAGGACTCTTAGGACTCTTAGAAGAGTCAATGCTCTAAAACCATGGGGGGCGCTTAGCCCCCTCTCCTCGTCACTGAGGATGATTTCACTTTTCAGGGAATAGAGAGGGTGGTCCTTGTGGTGGACTGCAGGTATGGAGAGCTGTTGTCATCGTATTAGATAGATAAGAATGATTATATGTATTGTAGAAATGTCTCCTATCATGTTCCCTATTTTTTTATTATGTCCACATCCTGGTCCCCATCTTGGAAATCATAACAAACGTGCACTTTTTTGTTTAATTTACAAATTGGACCATAGGAAAAATGACACTACAGCTACAGAGGTGACCGTCTGATAGCCCAGCTCGACTATCCATCTCTACTGAAGACCCTTTCAGCTTTTTGAGAGTTGGGTGGAGGACACCATCTCTGAAAATAGGGTCCCACAGCTGCACCCCATCAGTGTGAGCAGGAATCTTAGGACTCTTAGAAGAGTCAATGCTCTGAGACCATGGGGGGCGCTTAGCCCCCTCTCTTCGTCACTGAGGATGATTTCATTTTTCAGGGATTAGAGAGAGTGGTCCTTGTGGTGGACTGCAGGTATGGAGAGCTGTTGTGATCGTATTAGATAGATAAGAATGATTATATGTATTGTAGAAATGTCTCCTATCATGTTCCCTAATTTTTTATTATGTCCACATCCTGGTCCCCATCTTGAACATCATAACAAACGTGCACTTTTTTGTTTAATTTACACATTGGACCATAGGAAAAATGACACTACAGCTACAGAGGTGACCGTCTGATAGCCCAGCTCGACTATCCATCTCTACTGAAGACCCTTTCAGCTTTTTGAGAGTTGGGTGGAGGACATCATCTCTGAAAATAGGGTCCCACAGCTTCACCCCATCAGTGTGAGCAGGACTCTTAGGACTCTTAGAAGAGTCAATGCTCTGGTACCATGGGGGGCGCTTGGCCCCCTCTCTTCGTCACTGAGGATGATTTCATTTTTCAGGGATTAGAGAGGGTGGTCCTTGTGGTGGACTGCAGGTATGGAGAGCTGTTGTCATCGTATTAGATAGATAAGAATGATTATATGTATTGTAGAAATGTCTCCTATCATGTTCCCTAATTTTTTATTATGTCCACATCCTGGTCCCCATCTTGGACATCATAACAAACGTGCACTTTTTTGTTTAATTTACACATTGGACCATAGGAAAAATGACACTACAGCTACAGAGGTGACCGTCTGATAGCCCAGCTCGACTATCCATCTCTACTGAAGACCCTTTCAGCTTTTTGAGAGTTGGGTGGAGGACATCATCTCTGAAAATAGGGTCCCACAGCTGCACCCCATCAGTGTGAGCAGGACTCTTAGGACTCTTAGAAGAGTTAATGCTCTGAGACCATGGGGGCGCTTAGCCCCCTCTCTTCGTCACTGAGGATGATTTCATTTTTCAGGGATTAGAGAGGGTGGTCCTTGTGGTGGACTGCAGGTATGGAGAGCTGTTGTCATCGTATTAGATAGATAAGAATGATTATATGTATTGTAGAAATGTCTCCTATCATGTTCCCTAATTTTTTATTATGTCCACATCCTGGTCCCCATCTTGGACATCATAACAAACGTGCACTTTTTTGTTTAATTTACACATTGGACCATAGGAAAAATGACACTACAGCTACAGAGGTGACCGTCTGATAGCCCAGCTCGACTATCCATCTCTACTGAAGACCCTTTCAGCATTTTGAGATTTGGGTGGAGGACATCATCTCTGAAAATAGGGTCCCACAGCTGCACCCCATCAGTGTGAGCAGGACTCTTAGGACTCTTAGAAGAGTCAATGCTCTGAGACCATTGGGGGCACTTAGCCCCCTCTCTTCGTCACTGAGGATGATTTCATTTTTCAGGGATTAGAGAGGGTGGTCCTTGTGGTGGACTGCAGTTATGGAGAGCTGTTATCATCGTATTAGATAGATAAGAATGATTATATGTATTGTAGAAATGTCTCCTATCATGTTCCCTAATTTTTTATTATGTCCACATCCTGGTCCCCATCTTGGACATCATAACAAACGTGCACTTTTTTGTTTAATTTACACATTGGACCATAGGAAAAATGACACTACAGCTACAGAGGTGACCGTCTGATAGCCCAGCTCGACTATCCATCTCTACTGAAGACCCTTTCAGCTTTTTGAGAGTTGGGTGGAGGACATCATCTCTGAAAATAGGGTCCCACAGCTTCACCCCATCAGTGTGAGCAGGACTCTTAGGACTCTTAGAAGAGTCAATGCTCTGGTACCATGGGGGGCGCTTGGCCCCCTCTCTTCGTCACTGAGGATGATTTCATTTTTCAGGGATTAGAGAGCGTGGTCCTTGTGGTGGACTGCAGGTATGGAGAGCTGTTGTCATCGTATTAGATAGATAAGAATGATTATATGTATTGTAGAAATGTCTCCTATCATGTTCCCTAATTTTTTATTATGTCCACATCCTGGTCCCCATCTTGGACATCATAACAAACGTGCACTTTTTTGTTTAATTTACACATTGGACCATAGGAAAAATAACACTACAGCTACAGAGGTGACCGTCTGATAGCCCAGCTCGACTATCCATCTCTACTGAAGACCCTTTCAGCTTTTTGAGAGTTGGGTGGAGGACATCATCTCTGAAAATAGGGTCCCACAGCTGCACCCCATCAGTGTGAGCATGACTCTTAGGACTCTTAGAAGAGTTAATGCTCTGAGACCATGGGGGCGCTTAGCCCCCTCTCTTCGTCACTGAGGATGATTTCATTTTTCAGGGATTAGAGAGGGTGGTCCTTGTGGTGGACTGCAGGTATGGAGAGCTGTTGTCATCGTATTAGATAGATAAGAATGATTATATGTATTGTAGAAATGTCTCCTATCATGTTCCCTAATTTTTTATTATGTCCACATCCTGGTCCCCATCTTGGACATCATAACAAACGTGCACTTTTTTGTTTAATTTACACATTGGACCATAGGAAAAATGACACTACAGCTACAGAGGTGACCGTCTGATAGCCCAGCTCGACTATCCATCTCTACTGAAGACCCTTTCAGCTTTTTGAGAGTTGGGTGGAGGACATCATCTCTGAAAATAGGGTCCCACAGCTGCACCCCATCAGTGTGAGCAGGACTCTTAGGACTCTTAGAAGAGTCAATGCTCTGAGACCATGGGGGGTGCTTAGCCCCCTCTCTTCGTCACTGAGGATGATTTCATTTTTCAGGGATTAGAGAGGGTGGTCCTTGTGGTGGACTGCAGGTATGGAGAGCTGTTATCATCGTATTAGATAGATAAGAATGATTATATGTATTGTAGAAATGTCTCCTATCATGTTACCTAATTTTTTATTATGTCCACATCCTGGTCCCCATCTTGGACATCATAACAAACGTGCACTTTTTTGTTTAATTTACACATTGGACCATAGGAAAAATGACACTACAGCTACAGAGGTGACCGTCTGATAGCCCAGCTCGACAATCCATCTCTACTGAAGACCCTTTCAGCTTTTTGAGAGTTGGGTGGAGGACATCATCTCTGAAAATAGGGTCCCACAGCTGCACCCCATCAGTGTGAGCAGGACTCTTAGGACTCTTAGAAGAGTCAATGCTCTGAGACCATGGGGGGCGCTTAGCCCCCTCTCTTCGTCACTGAGGATGATTTCATTTTTCAGGGATTAGAGAGGGTGGTCCTTGTGGTGGACTGCAGGTATGGAGAGCTGTTGTCATCGTATTAGATAGATAAGAATGATTATATGTATTGTAGAAATGTCTCCTATCATGTTCCCTAATTTTTTATTATGTCCACATCCTGGTCCCCATCTTGGACATCATAACAAACGTGCACTTTTTTGTTTAATTTACACATTGGACCATAGGAAAAATGACACTACAGCTACAGAGGTGACCGTCTGATAGCCCAGCTCGACTATCCATCTCTACTGAAGACCCTTTCAGCTTTTTGAGAGTTGGGTGGAGGACATCATCTCTGAAAATAGGGTCCCACAGCTGCACCCCATCAGTGTGAGCAGGACTCTTAGGACTCTTAGAAGAGTTAATGCTCTGAGACCATGGGGGCACTTAGCCCCCTCTCTTCGTCACTGAGGATGATTTCATTTTTCAGGGATTAGAGAGGGTGGTCCTTGTGGTGGACTGCAGGTATGGAGAGCTGTTGTCATCGTATTAGATAGATAAGAATGATTATATGTATTGTAGAAATGTCTCCTATCATGTTCCCTAATTTTTTATTATGTCCACATCCTGGTCCCCATCTTGGACATCATAACAAACGTGCACTTTTTTGTTTAATTTACACATTGGACCATAGGAAAAATGACACTACAGCTACAGAGGTGACCGTCTGATAGCCCAGCTCGACTATCCATCTCTACTGAAGACCCTTTCAGCTTTTTGAGAGTTGGGTGGAGGACATCATCTCTTAAAATAGGGTCCCACAGCTGCACCCCATCAGTGTGAGCAGGACTCTTAGGACTCTTAGAAGAGTCAATGCTCTAAAACCATGGGGGCGCTTAGCCCCCTCTCTTCGTCCCTGAGGATGATTTCATTTTTCAGGGATTAGAGAGGGTGGTCCTTGTGGTGGACTGCAGGTATGGAGAGCTGTTGTCATCGTATTAGATAGATAAGAATGATTATATGTATTGTAGAAATGTCTCCTATCATGTTCCCTAATTTTTTATTATGTCCACATCCTGGTCCCCATCTTGGACATCATAACAAACGTGCACTTTTTTGTTTAATTTACACATTGGACCATAGGAAAAATGACACTACAGCTACAGAGGTGACCGTCTGATAGCCCAGCTCGACTATCCATCTCTACTGAAGACCCTTTCAGCTTTTTGAGAGTTGGGTGGAGGACATCATCTCTGAAAATAGGGTCCCACAGCTGCACCCCATCAGTGTGAGCAGGACTCTTAGGACTCTTAGAAGAGTTAATGCTCTGAGACCATGGGGGCGCTTAGCCCCCTCTCTTCGTCACTGAGGATGATTTCATTTTTCAGGGATTAGAGAGGGTGGTCCTTGTGGTGGACTGCAGGTATGGAGAGCTGTTGTGATCGTATTAGATAGATAAGAATGATTATATGTATTGTAGAAATGTCTCCTATCATGTTCCCTAATTTTTTATTATGTCCACATCCTGGTCCCCATCTTGGACATCATAACAAACGTGCACTTTTTTGTTTAATTTACACATTGGACCATAGGAAAAATGACACTACAGCTACAGAGGTGACCGTCTGATAGCCCAGCTCGACTATCCATCTCTACTGAAGACCCTTTCAGCTTTTTGAGAGTTGGGTGGAGGACATCATCTCTTAAAATAGGGTCCCACAGCTGCACCCCATCAGTGTAAGCAGGACTCTTAGGACTCTTAGAAGAGTCAATGCTCTAAAACCATGGGGGGCGCTTAGCCCCCTCTCTTCGTCCCTGAGGATGATTTCATTTTTCAGGGATTAGAGAGGGTGGTCCTTGTGGTGGACTGCAGGTATGGAGAGCTGTTGTCATCGTATTAGATAGATAAGAATGATTATATGTATTGTAGAAATGTCTCCTATCATGTTCCCTAATTTTTTATTATGTCCACATCCTGGTCCCCATCTTGGACATCATAACAAACGTGCACTTTTTTGTTTAATTTACACATTGGACCATAGGAAAAATGACACTACAGCTACAGAGGTGACCGTCTGATAGCCCAGCTCGACTATCCATCTCTACTGAAGACCCTTTCAGCTTTTTGAGAGTTGGGTGGAGGACATCATCTCTGAAAATAGGGTCCCACAGCTGCACCCCATCAGTGTGAGCAGGACTCTTAGGACTCTTAGAAGAGTCAATGCTCTGAGACCATTGGGGGCACTTAGCCCCCTCTCTTCATCACTGAGGATGATTTCATTTTTCAGGGATTAGAGAGGGTGGTCCTTGTGGTGGACTGCAGATATGGAGAGCTGTTATCATCGTATTAGATAGATAAGAATGATTATATGTATTGTAGAAATGTCTCCTATCATGTTCCCTAATTTTTTATTATGTCCACATCCTGGTCCCCATCTTGGACATCATAACAAACGTGCACTTTTTTGTTTAATTTACACATTGGACCATAGGAAAAATGACACTACAGCTACAGAGGTGACCGTCTGATAGCCCAGCTCGACTATCCATCTCTACTGAAGACCCTTTCAGCTTTTTGAGAGTTGGGTGGAGGACATCATCTCTGAAAATAGGGTCCCACAGCTGCACCCCATCAGTGTGAGCAGGACTCTTAGGACTCTTAGAAGAGTCAATGCTCTGAGACCATGGGGGGCGCTTAGCCCCCTCTCTTCGTCACTGAGGATGATTTCATTTTTCAGGGATTAGAGAGGGTGGTCCTTGTGGTGGACTGCAGGTATGGAGAGCTGTTGTCATCGTATTAAATAGATAAGAATGATTATATGTATTGTAGAAATGTCTCCTATCATGTTCCCTAATTTTTTATTATGTCCACATCCTGGTCCCCATCTTGGACATCATAACAAACGTGCACTTTTTTGTTTAATTTACACATTGGACCATAGGAAAAATGACACTACAGCTACAGAGGTGACCGTCTGATAGCCCAGCTCGACTATCCATCTCTACTGAGGACCCTTTCAGCTTTTTGAGAGTTGGGTGGAGAACATCATCTCTGAAAATAGGGTCCCACAGCTGCACCCCATCAGTGTGAGCAGGACTCTTAGGACTCTTAGAAGAGTCAATGCTCTGAGACCATGGGGGGCGCTTAGCCCCCTCTCTTCGTCACTGAGGATGATTTCACTTTTCAGGGAATAGAGAGGATGGTCCTTGTGGTGGACTGCAGGTATGGAAAGCTGTTGTCATCGTATTAGATAGATAAGAATGATTATATGTATTGTAGAAATGTCTCCTATCATGTTCCCTATTTTTTTATTATGTCCACATCCTGGTCCCCATCTTGGAAATCATAACAAACGTGCACTTTTTTGTTTAATTTACACATTGGACCATAGGAAAAATGACACTACAGCTACAGAGGTGACCGTCTGATAGCCCAGCTCGACTATCCATCTCTACTGAAGACCCTTTCAGCTTTTTGAGAGTTGGGTGGAGGACATCATCTCTGAAAATAGGGTCCCACAGCTGCACCCCATCAGTGTGAGCAGGAATCTTAGGACTCTTAGAAGAGTCAATGCTCTGAGACCATGGGGGGCGCTTAGCCCCCTCTCTTCGTCACTGAGGATGATTTCATTTTTCAGGGATTAGAGAGAGTGGTCCTTGTGGTGGACTGCAGGTATAGAGAGCTGTTGTGATCGTATTAGATAGATAAGAATGATTATATGTATTGTAGAAATGTCTCCTATCATGTTCCCTAATTTTTTATTATGTCCACATCCTGGTCCCCATCTTGAACATCATAACAAACGTGCACTTTTTTGTTTAATTTACACATTGGACCATAGGAAAAATGACACTACAGCTACAGAGGTGACCGTCTGATAGCCCAGCTCGACTATCCATCTCTACTGAAGACCCTTTCAGCTTTTTGAGAGTTGGGTGGAGGACATCATCTCTGAAAATAGGGTCCCACAGCTGCACCCCATCAGTGTGAGCAGGACTCTTAGGACTCTTAGAAGAGTCAATGCTCTGAGACCATGGGGGGCGCTTAGCCCCCTCTCTTCGTCACTGAGGATGATTTCATTTTTCAGGGATTAGAGAGGGTGGTCCTTGTGGTGGACTGCAGGTATGGAGAGCTGTTGTCATCGTATTAGATAGATAAGAATGATTATATGTATTGTAGAAATGTCTCCTATCATGTTCCCTAATTTTTTATTATGTCCACATCCTGGTCCCCATCTTGGACATCATAACAAACGTGCACTTTTTTGTTTAATTTACACATTGGACCATAGGAAAAATGACACTACAGCTACAGAGGTGACCGTCTGATAGCCCAGCTCGACTATCCATCTCTACTGAAGACCCTTTCAGCTTTTTGAGAGTTGGGTGGAGGACATCATCTCTGAAAATAGGGTCCCACAGCTGCACCCCATCAGTGTGAGCAGGACTCTTAGGACTCTTAGAAGAGTCAATGCTCTGAGACCATTGGGGGCACTTAGCCCCCTCTCTTCATCACTGAGGATGATTTCATTTTTCAGGGATTAGAGAGGGTGGTCCTTGTGGTGGACTGCAGATATGGAGAGCTGTTATCATCGTATTAGATAGATAACAATGATTATGTGTATTGTAGAAATGTCTCCTATCATGTTCCCTAATTTTTTATTATGTCCACATCCTGGTCCCCATCTTGGACATCATAACAAACGTGCACTTTTTTGTTTAATTTACACATTGGACCATAGGAAAAATGACACTACAGCTACAGAGGTGACCGTCTGATAGCCCAGCTCGACTATCCATCTCTACTGAAGACCCTTTCAGCTTTTTGAGAGTTGGGTAGAGAACATCATCTCTGAAAATAGGGTCCCACAGCTGCACCCCATCAGTGTGAGCAGGACTCTTAGGACTCTTAAAAGAGTAAATGCTCTGAGACCATGGAGGGCGCTTAGCCCCCTCTCTTCGTCACTGAGGATGATTTCACTTTTCAGGGATTAGAGAGAGTGGTCCTTGTGGTGGACTGCAGGTATGGAGAGCTGTTGTGATCGTATTAGATAGATAAGAATGATTATATGTATTGTAGAAATGTCTCCTATCATGTTCCCTAATTTTTTATTATGTCCACATCCTGGTCCCCATCTTGAAAATCATAACAAACGTGCACTTTTTTGTTTAATTTACACATTGGACCATAGGAAAAATGACACTACAGCTACAGAGGTGACCGTCTGATAGCCCAGCTCGACTATCCATCTCTACTGAAGACCCTTTCAGCTTTTTGAGAGTTGGGTGGAGGACATCATCTCTGAAAATAGGGTCCCACAGCTGCACCCCATCAGTGTAAGCAGGACTCTTAGGACTCTTAGAAGAGTCAATGCTCTAAAACCATGGGGGCGCTTAGCCCCCTCTCTTCGTCCCTGAGGATGATTTCATTTTTCAGGGATTAGAGAGGGCGGTCCTTGTGGTGGACTGCAGGTATGGAGAGCTGTTGTCATCGTATTAGATAGATAAGAATGATTATATGTATTGTAGAAATGTCTCCTATCATGTTCCCTAATTTCTTATTATGTCCACATCCTGGTCCCCATCTTGGACATCATAACAAACGTGCACTTTTTTGTTTAATTTACACATTGGACCATAGGAAAAATGACACTACAGCTACAGAGGTGACCGTCTGATAGCCCAGCTCGACTATCCATCTCTACTGAAGACCCTTTCAGCTTTTTGAGAGTTGGGTGGAGGACATCATCTCTGAAAATAGGGTCCCACAGCTTCACCCCATCAGTGTGAGCAGGACTCTTAGGACTCTTAGAAGAGTCAATGCTCTGGTACCATGGGGGGCGCTTGGCCCCCTCTCTTCGTCACTGAGGATGATTTCATTTTTCAGGGATTAGAGAGGGTGGTCCTTGTGGTGGACTGCAGGTATGGAGAGCTGTTGTCATCGTATTAGATAGATAAGAATGATTATATGTATTGTAGAAATGTCTCCTATCATGTTCCCTAATTTTTTATTATGTCCACATCCTGGTCCCCATCTTGGACATCATAACAAACGTGCACTTTTTTGTTTAATTTACACATTGGACCATAGGAAAAATGACACTACAGCTACAGAGGTGACCGTCTGATAGCCCAGCTCGACTATCCATCTCTACTGAAGACCCTTTCAGCTTTTTGAGAGTTGGGTGGAGGACATCATCTCTGAAAATAGGGTCCCACAGCTGCACCCCATCAGTGTGAGCAGGACTCTTAGGACTCTTAGAAGAGTCAATGCTCTGAGACCATTGGGGGCACTTAGCCCCCTCTCTTCATCACTGAGGATGATTTCATTTTTCAGGGATTAGAGAGGGTGGTCCTTGTGGTGGACTGCAGATATGGAGAGCTGTTATCATCGTATTAGATAGATAAGAATGATTATATGTATTGTAGAAATGTCTCCTATCATGTTCCCTAATTTTTTATTCTGTCCACATCCTGGTCCCCATCTTGGACATCATAACAAACGTGCACTTTTTTGTTTAATTTACACATTGGACCATAGGAAAAATGACACTACAGCTACAGAGGTGACCGTCTGATAGCCCAGCTCGACTATCCATCTCTACTGAAGACCCTTTCAGCATTTTGAGAGTTGGGTGGAGGACATCATCTCTGAAAATAGGGTCCCACAGCTGCACCCCATCAGTGTGAGCAGGACTCTTAGGACTCTTAGAAGAGTCAATGCTCTGAGACCATGGGGGGCGCTTAGCCCCCTCTCTTCGTCACTGAGGATGATTTCATTTTTCAGGGATTAGAGAGGTTGGTCCTTGTGGTGGACTGCAGGTATGGAGAGCTGTTGTCATCGTATTAAATAGATAAGAATGATTATATGTATTGTAGAAATGTCTCCTATCATGTTCCCTAATTTTTTATTATGTCCACATCCTGGTCCCCATCTTGGACATCATAACAAACGTGCACTTTTTTGTTTAATTTACACATTGGACCATAGGAAAAATGACACTACAGCTACAGAGGTGACCGTCTGATAGCCCAGCTCGACTATCCATCTCTACTGAAGACCCTTTCAGCTTTTTGAGAGTTGGGTGGAGAACATCATCTCTGAAAATAGGGTCCCACAGCTGCACCCCATCAGTGTGAGCAGGACTCTTAGGACTCTTAGAAGAGTCAATGCTCTGAGACCATGGGGGGCGCTTAGCCCCCTCTCTTCGTCACTGAGGATGATTTCACTTTTCAGGGAATAGAGAGGGTGGTCCTTGTGGTGGACTGCAGGTATGGAGAGCTGTTGTCATCGTATTAGATAGATAAGAATGATTATATGTATTGTAGAAATGTCTCCTATCATGTTCCCTATTTTTTTATTATGTCCACATCCTGGTCCCCATCTTGGAAATCATAACAAACGTGCACTTTTTTGTTTAATATACACATTGGACCATAGGAAAAATGACACTACAGCTACAGAGGTGACCGTCTGATAGCCCAGCTCGACTATCCATCTCTACTGAAGACCCTTTCAGCTTTTTGAGAGTTGGGTGGAGGACATCATCTCTGAAAATAGGGTCCCACAGCTTCACCCCATCAGTGTGAGCAGGACTCTTAGGACTCTTAGAAGAGTCAATGCTCTGGTACCATGGGGGGCGCTTGGCCCCCTCTCTTCGTCACTGAGGATGATTTCATTTTTCAGGGATTAGAGAGGGTGGTCCTTGTGGTGGACTGCAGGTATGGAGAGCTGTTGTCATCGTATTAGATAGATAAGAATGATTATATGTATTGTAGAAATGTCTCCTATCATGTTCCCTAATTTTTTATTATGTCCACATCCTGGTCCCCATCTTGGACATCATAACAAACGTGCACTTTTTTGTTTAATTTACACATTGGACCATAGGAAAAATGACACTACAGCTACAGAGGTGACCGTCTGATAGCCCAGCTCGACTATCCATCTCTACTGAAGACCCTTTCAGCTTTTTGAGAGTTGGGTGGAGGACATCATCTCTGAAAATAGGGTCCCACAGCTGCACCCCATCAGTGTGAGCAGGACTCTTAGGACTCTTAGAAGAGTCAATGCTCTGAGACCATTGGGGGCACTTAGCCCCCTCTCTTCATCACTGAGGATGATTTCATTTTTCAGGGATTAGAGAGGGTGGTCCTTGTGGTGGACTGCAGATATGGAGAGCTGTTATCATCGTATTAGATAGATAAGAATGATTATATGTATTGTAGAAATGTCTCCTATCATGTTCCCTATTTTTTTATTATGTCCACATCCTGGTCCCCATCTTGGAAATCATAACAAACGTGCACTTTTTTGTTTAATATACACATTGGACCATAGGAAAAATGACACTACAGCTACAGAGGTGACCGTCTGATAGCCCAGCTCGACTATCCATCTCTACTGAAGACCCTTTCAGCTTTTTGAGAGTTGGGTGGAGGACATCATCTCTGAAAATAGGGTCCCACAGCTGCACCCCATCAGTGTGAGCAGGAATCTTAGGACTCTTAGAAGAGTCAATGCTCTGAGACCATGGGGGGCGCTTAGCCCCCTCTCTTCGTCACTGAGGATGATTTCATTTTTTAGGGATTAGAGAGAGTGGTCCTTGTGGTGGACTGCAGGTATGGAGAGCTGTTGTGATCGTATTAGATAGATAAGAATGATTATATGTATTGTAGAAATGTCTCCTATCATGTTCCCTAATTTTTTATTATGTCCACATCCTGGTCCCCATCTTGAACATCATAACAAACGTGCACTTTTTTGTTTAATTTACACATTGGACCATAGGAAAAATGACACTACAGCTACAGAGGTGACCGTCTGATAGCCCAGCTCGACTATCCATCTCTACTGAAGACCCTTTCAGCTTTTTGAGAGTTGGGTGGAGGACATCATCTCTGAAAATAGGGTCCCACAGCTGCACCCCATCAGTGTAAGCAGGACTCTTAGGACTCTTAGAAGAGTCAATGCTCTAAAACCATGGGGGGCGCTTAGCCCCCTCTCTTCGTCCCTGAGGATGATTTCATTTTTCAGGGATTAGAGAGGGTGGTCCTTGTGGTGGACTGCAGGTATGGAGAGCTGTTGTCATCGTATTAGATAGATAAGAATGATTATATGTATTGTAGAAATGTCTCCTATCATGTTCCCTAATTTCTTATTATGTCCACATCCTGGTCCCCATCTTGGACATCATAACAAACGTGCACTTTTTTGTTTAATTTACACATTGGACCATAGGAAAAATGACACTACAGCTACAGAGGTGACCGTCTGATAGCCCAGCTCGACTATCCATCTCTACTGAAGACCCTTTCAGCTTTTTGAGAGTTGGGTGGAGGACATCATCTCTGAAAATAGGGTCCCACAGCTTCACCCCATCAGTGTGAGCAGGACTCTTAGGACTCTTAGAAGAGTCAATGCTCTGGTACCATGGGGGGCGCTTGGCCCCCTCTCTTCGTCACTGAGGATGATTTCATTTTTCAGGGATTAGAGAGGGTGGTCCTTGTGGTGGACTGCAGGTATGGAGAGCTGTTGTCATCGTATTAGATAGATAAGAATGATTATATGTATTGTAGAAATGTCTCCTATCATGTTCCCTAATTTTTTATTATGTCCACATCCTGGTCCCCATCTTGGACATCATAACAAACGTGCACTTTTTCGTTTAATTTACACATTGGGCCATAGGAAAAATGACACTACAGCTACAGAGGTGACCGTCTGATAGCCCAGCTCGACTATCCATCTCTACTGAAGACCCTTTCAGCTTTTTGAGAGTTGGGTGGAGGACATCATCTCTGAAAATAGGGTCCCACAGCTGCACCCATCAGTGTGAGCAGGACTCTTAGGACTCTTAGAAGAGTTAATGCTCTGAGACCATGGGGGCGCTTAGCCCCCTCTCTTCGTCACTGAGGATGATTTCATTTTTCAGGGATTAGAGAGGGTGGTCCTTGTGGTGGACTGCAGGTATGGAGAGCTGTTGTCATCGTATTAGATAGATAAGAATGATTATATGTATTGTAGAAATGTCTCCTATCATGTTCCCTAATTTTTTATTATGTCCACATCCTGGTCCCCATCTTGGACATCATAACAAACGTGCACTTTTTTGTTTAATTTACACATTGGACCATAGGAAAAATGACACTACAGCTACAGAGGTGACCGTCTGATAGCCCAGCTCGACTATCCATCTCTACTGAAGACCCTTTCAGCTTTTTGAGAGTTGGGTGGAGGACATCATCTCTGAAAATAGGGTCCCACAGCTGCACCCCATCAGTGTGAGCAGGACTCTTAGGACTCTTAGAAGAGTCAATGCTCTGAGACCATTGGGGGCACTTAGCCCCCTCTCTTCATCACTGAGGATGATTTCATTTTTCAGGGATTAGAGAGGGTGGTCCTTGTGGTGGACTGCAGATATGGAGAGCTGTTATCATCGTATTAGGTAGATAAGAATGATTATATGTATTGTAGAAATGTCTCCTATCATGTTCCCTAATTTTTTATTATGTCCACATCCTGGTCCCCATCTTGGACATCATAACAAACGTGCACTTTTTTGTTTAATTTACACATTGGACCATAGGAAAAATGACACTACAGCTACAGAGGTGACCGTCTGATAGCCCAGCTCGACAATCCATCTCTACTGAAGACCCTTTCAGCTTTTTGAGAGTTGGGTGGAGGACATCATCTCTGAAAATAGGGTCCCACAGCTGCACCCCATCAGTGTGAGCAGGACTCTTAGGACTCTTAGAAGAGTCAATGCTCTGAGACCATGGGGGGCGCTTAGCCCCCTCTCTTCGTCACTGAGGATGATTTCATTTTTCAGGGATTAGAGAGGGTGGTCCTTGTGGTGGACTGCCGGTATGGAGAGCTGTTGTCATCGTATTAAATAGATAAGAATGATTATATGTATTGTAGAAATGTCTCCTATCATGTTCCCTAATTTTTTATTATGTCCACATCCTGGTCCCCATCTTGGACATCATAACAAACGTGCACTTTTTTGTTTAATTTACACATTGGACCATAGGAAAAATGACACTACAGCTACAGAGGTGACCGTCTGATAGCCCAGCTCGACTATCCATCTCTACTGAAGACCCTTTCAGCTTTTTGAGAGTTGGGTGGAGGACATCATCTCTTAAAATAGGGTCCCACAGCTGCACCCCATCAGTGTAAGCAGGACTCTTAGGACTCTTAGAAGAGTCAATGCTCTAAAACCATGGGGGGCGCTTAGCCCCCTCTCTTCATCACTGAGGATGATTTCATTTTTCAGGGATTAGAGAGGGTGGTCCTTGTGGTGGACTGCAGGTATGGAGAGCTGTTGTCATCGTATTAGATAGATAAGAATGATTATATGTATTGTAGAAATGTCTCCTATCATGTTCTCTAATTTTTTATTATGTCCACATCCTGGTCCCCATCTTGGACATCATAACAAACGTGCACTTTTTTGTTTAATTTACACATTGGACCATAGGAAAAATGACACTACAGCTACAGAGGTGACCGTCTGATAGCCCAGCTCGACTATCCATCTCTACTGAAGACCATTTCAGCTTTTTGAGAGTTGGGTGGAGGACATCATCTCTGAAAATAGGGTCCCACAGCTGCACCCCATCAGTGTGAGCAGGACTCTTAGGACTCTTAGAAGAGTCAATGCTCTGAGACCATTGGGGGCACTTAGCCCCCTCTCTTCATCACTGAGGATGATTTCATTTTTCAGGGATTAGAGAGGGTGGTCCTTGTGGTGGACTGCAGATATGGAGAGCTGTTATCATCGTATTAGATAGATAAGAATGTATGTCCACATCCTGGTCCCCATCTTGGACATCATAACAAACGTGCACTTTTTTGTTTAATTTACACATTGGACCATAGGAAAAATGACACTACAGCTACAGAGGTGACCGTCTGATAGCCCAGCTCGACTATCCATCTCTACTGAAGACCCTTTCAGCTTTTTGAGAGTTGGGTGGAGGACATCATCTCTGAAAATAGGGTCCCACAGCTGCACCCCATCAGTGTGAGCAGGACTCTTAGGACTCTTAGAAGAGTCAATGCTCTGAGACCATGGGGGGCGCTTAGCCCCCTCTCTTCGTCACTGAGGATGATTTCATTTTTCAGGGATTAGAGAGGGTGGTCCTTGTGGTGGACTGCAGGTATGGAGAGCTGTTGTCATCGTATTAAATAGATAAGAATGATTATATGTATTGTAGAAATGTCTCCTATCATGTTCCCTAATTTTTTATTATGTCCACATCCTGGTCCCCATCTTGGACATCATAACAAACGTGCACTTTTTTGTTTAATTTACACATTGGACCATAGGAAAAATGACACTACAGCTACAGAGGTGACCGTCTGATAGCCCAGCTCGACTATCCATCTCTACTGAAGACCCTTTCAGCTTTTTGAGAGTTGGGTGGAGAACATCATCTCTGAAAATAGGGTCCCACAGCTGCACCCCATCAGTGTGAGCAGGACTCTTAGGACTCTTAGAAGAGTCAATGCTCTGAGACCATGGGGGGCGCTTAGCCCCCTCTCTTCGTCACTGAGGATGATTTCACTTTTCAGGGAATAGAGAGGGTGGTCCTTGTGGTGGACTGCAGGTATGGAGAGCTGTTGTCATCGTATTAGATAGATAAGAATGATTATATGTATTGTAGAAATGTCTCCTATCATGTTCCCTATTTTTTTATTATGTCCACATCCTGGTCCCCATCTTGGAAATCATAACAAACGTGCACTTTTTTGTTTAATTTACAAATTGGACAATAGGAAAAATGACACTACAGCTACAGAGGTGACCGTCTGATAGCCCAGCTCGACTATCCATCTCTACTGAAGACCCTTTCAGCTTTTTGAGAGTTGGGTGGAGGACATCATCTCTGAAAATAGGGTCCCACAGCTTCACCACATCAGTGTGAGCAGGACTCTTTGGACTCTTAGAAGAGTCAATGCTCTGGTACCATGGGGGGCGCTTGGCCCCCTCTCTTCGTCACTGAGGATGATTTCATTTTTCAGGGATTAGAGAGGGTGGTCCTTGTGGTGGACTGCAGGTATGGAGAGCTGTTGTCATCGTATTAGATTGATAAGAATGATTATATGTATTGTAGAAATGTCTCCTATCATGTTCCCTAATTTTTTATTATGTCCACATCCTGGTCCCCATCTTGGACATCATAACAAACGTGCACTTTTTTGTTTAATTTACACATTGGACCATAGGAAAAATGACACTACAGCTACAGAGGTGACCGTCTGATAGCCCAGCTCGACTATCCATCTCTACTGAAGACCCTTTCAGCTTTTTGAGAGTTGGGTGGAGGACATCATCTCTGAAAATAGGGTCCCACAGCTGCACCCCATCAGTGTGAGCAGGACTCTTAGGACTCTTAGAAGAGTTAATGCTCTGAGACCATGGGGGCGCTTAGCCCCCTCTCTTCGTCACTGAGGATGATTTCATTTTTCAGGGATTAGAGAGGGTGGTCCTTGTGGTGGACTGCAGGTATGGAGAGCTGTTGTCATCGTATTAGATAGATAAGAATGATTATATGTATTGTAGAAATGTCTCCTATCATGTTCCCTAATTTTTTATTATGTCCACATCCTGGTCCCCATCTTGGACATCATAACAAACGTGCACTTTTTTGTTTAATTTACACATTGGACCATAGGAAAAATGACACTACAGCTACAGAGGTGACCGTCTGATAGCCCAGCTCGACTATCCATCTCTACTGAAGACCCTTTCAGCTTTTTGAGAGTTGGGTGGAGGACATCATCTCTGAAAATAGGGTCCCACAGCTGCACCCCATCAGTGTGAGCAGGACTCTTAGGACTCTTAGAAGAGTCAATGCTCTGAGACCATTGGGGGCACTTAGCCCCCTCTCTTCGTCACTGAGGATGATTTCATTTTTCAGGGATTAGAGAGGGTGGTCCTTGTGGTGGACTGCAGGTATGGAGAGCTGTTATCATCGTATTAGATAGATAAGAATGATTATATGTATTGTAGAAATGTCTCCTATCATGTTCCCTAATTTTTTATTATGTCCACATCCTGGTCCCCATCTTGGACATCATAACAAACGTGCACTTTTTGTTTAATTTACACATTGGACCATAGGAAAAATGACACTACAGCTACAGAGGTGACCGTCTGATAGCCCAGCTCGACAATCCATCTCTACTGAAGACCCTTTCAGCTTTTTGAGAGTTGGGTGGAGGACATCATCTCTGAAAATAGGGTCCCACAGCTGCACCCCATCAGTGTGAGCAGGACTCTTAGGACTCTTAGAAGAGTCAATGCTCTGAGACCATGGGGGGCGCTTAGCCCCCTCTCTTCGTCACTGAGGATGATTTCATTTTTCAGGGATTAGAGAGGGTGGTCCTTGTGGTGGACTGCAGGTATGGAGAGCTGTTGTCATCGTATTAAATAGATAAGAATGATTATATGTATTGTAGAAATGTCTCCTATCATGTTCCCTAATTTTTTATTATGTCCACATCCTGGTCCCCATCTTGGACATCATAACAAACGTGCACTTTTTTGTTTAATTTACACATTGGACCATAGGAAAAATGACACTACAGCTACAGAGGTGACCGTCTGATAGCCCAGCTCGACTATCCATCTCTACTGAAGACCCTTTCAGCTTTTTGAGAGTTGGGTGGAGAACATCATCTCTGAAAATAGGGTCCCACAGCTGCACCCCATCAGTGTGAGCAGGACTCTTAGGACTCTTAGAAGAGTCAATGTTTTGAGACCATGGGGGGCGCTTAGCCCCCTCTCTTCGTCACTGAGGATGATTTCACTTTTCAGGGAATAGTGAGGGTGGTCCTTGTGGTGGACTGCAGTTATGGAGAGCTGTTGTCATCGTATTAGATAGATAAGAATGATTATATGTATTGTAGAAATGTCTCCTATCATGTTCCCTATTTTTTTATTATGTCCACATCCTGGTCCCCATCTTGGAAATCATAACAAACGTGCACTTTTTTGTTTAATTTACACATTGGACCATAGGAAAAATGACACTACAGCTACAGAGGTGACCGTCTGGTAGCCCAGCTCGACTATCCATCTCTACTGAAGACCCTTTCAGCTTTTTGAGAGTTGGGTGGAGGACATCATCTCTTAAAATAGGGTCCCACAGCTGCACCCCATCAGTGTAAGCAGGACTCTTAGGACTCTTAGAAGAGTCAATGCTCTAAAACCATGGGGGGCGCTTAGCCCCCTCTCTTCGTCCCTGAGGATGATTTCATTTTTCAGGGATTAGAGAGGGTGGTCCTTGTGGTGGACTGCAGGTATGGAGAGCTGTTGTCATCGTATTAGATAGATAAGAATGATTATATGTATTGTAGAAATGTCTCCTATCATGTTCCCTAATTTTTTATTATGTCCACATCCTGGTCCCCATCTTGGACATCATAACAAACGTGCACTTTTTTGTTTAATTTACACATTGGACCATAGGAAAAATGACACTACAGCTACAGAGGTGACCGTCTGATAGCCCAGCTCGACTATCCATCTCTACTGAAGACCCTTTCAGCTTTTTGAGAGTTGGGTGGAGGACATCATCTCTGAAAATAGGGTCCCACAGCTGCACCCCATCAGTGTGAGCAGGACTCTTAGGACTCTTAGAAGAGTCAATGCTCTAAAACCATGGGGGGCGCTTAGCCCCCTCTCTTCGTCCCTGAGGATGATTTCATTTTTCAGGGATTAGAGAGGGTGGTCCTTGTGGTGGACTGCAGGTATGGAGAGCTGTTGTCATCGTATTAGATAGATAAGAATGATTATATGTATTGTAGAAATGTCTCCTATCATGTTCCCTAATTTTTTATTATGTCCACATCCTGGTCCCCATCTTGGACATCATAACAAACGTGCACTTTTTTGTTTAATTTACACATTGGACCATAGGAAAAATGACACTACAGCTACAGAGGTGACCGTCTGATAGCCCAGCTCGACTATCCATCTCTACTGAAGACCCTTTCAGCTTTTTGAGAGTTGGGTGGAGGACATCATCTCTGAAAATAGGGTCCCACAGCTGCACCCCATCAGTGTGAGCAGGACTCTTAGGACTCTTAGAAGAGTTAATGCTCTGAGACCATGGGGGCGCTTAGCCCCCTCTCTTCGTCACTGAGGATGATTTCATTTTTCAGGGATTAGAGAGGGTGGTCCTTGTGGTGGACTGCAGGTATGGAGAGCTTTTGTCATCGTATTAGATAGATAAGAATGATTATATGTATTGTAGAAATGTCTCCTATCATGTTCCCTAATTTTTTATTATGTCCACATCCTGGTCTCCATCTTGGACATCATAACAAACGTGCACTTTTTTGTTTAATTTACACATTGGACCATAGGAAAAATGACACTACAGCTACAGAGGTGACCGTCTGATAGCCCAGCTCGACTATCCATCTCTACTGAAGACCCTTTCAGCTTTTTGAGAGTTGGGTGGAGGACATCATCTCTGAAAATAGGGTCCCACAGCTGCACCCCATCAGTGTGAGCAGGACTCTTAGGACTCTTAGAAGAGTCAATGCTCTGAGACCATTGGGGGCACTTAGCCCCCTCTCTTCATCACTGAGGATGATTTCATTTTTCAGGGATTAGAGAGGGTGGTCCTTGTGGTGGACTGCAGGTATGGAGAGCTGTTGTCATCGTATTAGATAGATAAGAATGATTATATGTATTGTAGAAATGTCTCCTATCATGTTCCCTAATTTTTTATTATGTCCACATCCTGGTCCCCATCTTGGACATCATAACAAACGTGCACTTTTTGTTTAATTTACACATTGGACCATAGGAAAAATGACACTACAGCTACAGAGGTGACCGTCTGATAGCCCAGCTCGACAATCCATCTCTACTGAAGACCCTTTCAGCTTTTTGAGAGTTGGGTGGAGGACATCATCTCTGAAAATAGGGTCCCACAGCTGCACCCCATCAGTGTGAGCAGGACTCTTAGGACTCTTAGAAGAGTCAATGCTCTGAGACCATGGGGGGCGCTTAGCCCCCTCTCTTCGTCACTGAGGATGATTTCATTTTTCAGGGATTAGAGAGGGTGGTCCTTGTGGTGGACTGCAGGTATGGAGAGCTGTTGTCATCGTATTAAATAGATAAGAATGATTATATGTATTGTAGAAATGTCTCCTATCATGTTCCCTAATTTTTTATTATGTCCACATCCTGGTCCCCATCTTGGACATCATAACAAACGTGCACTTTTTTGTTTAATTTACACATTGGACCATAGGAAAAATGACACTACAGCTACAGAGGTGACCGTCTGATAGCCCAGCTCGACTATCCATCTCTACTGAAGACCCTTTCAGCTTTTTGAGAGTTGGGTGGAGAACATCATCTCTGAAAATAGGGTCCCACAGCTGCACCCCATCAGTGTGAGCAGGACTCTTAGGACTCTTAGAAGAGTCAATGTTTTGAGACCATGGGGGGCGCTTAGCCCCCTCTCTTCGTCACTGAGGATGATTTCACTTTTCAGGGAATAGTGAGGGTGGTCCTTGTGGTGGACTGCAGTTATGGAGAGCTGTTGTCATCGTATTAGATAGATAAGAATGATTATATGTATTGTAGAAATGTCTCCTATCATGTTCCCTATTTTTTTATTATGTCCACATCCTGGTCCCCATCTTGGAAATCATAACAAACGTGCACTTTTTTGTTTAATTTACACATTGGACCATAGGAAAAATGACACTACAGCTACAGAGGTGACCGTCTGGTAGCCCAGCTCGACTATCCATCTCTACTGAAGACCCTTTCAGCTTTTTGAGAGTTGGGTGGAGGACATCATCTCTTAAAATAGGGTCCCACAGCTGCACCCCATCAGTGTAAGCAGGACTCTTAGGACTCTTAGAAGAGTCAATGCTCTAAAACCATGGGGGGCGCTTAGCCCCCTCTCTTCGTCCCTGAGGATGATTTCATTTTTCAGGGATTAGAGAGGGTGGTCCTTGTGGTGGACTGCAGGTATGGAGAGCTGTTGTCATCGTATTAGATAGATAAGAATGATTATATGTATTGTAGAAATGTCTCCTATCATGTTCCCTAATTTTTTATTATGTCCACATCCTGGTCCCCATCTTGGACATCATAACAAACGTGCACTTTTTTGTTTAATTTACACATTGGACCATAGGAAAAATGACACTACAGCTACAGAGGTGACCGTCTGATAGCCCAGCTCGACTATCCATCTCTACTGAAGACCCTTTCAGCTTTTTGAGAGTTGGGTGGAGGACATCATCTCTGAAAATAGGGTCCCACAGCTGCACCCCATCAGTGTGAGCAGGACTCTTAGGACTCTTAGAAGAGTCAATGCTCTAAAACCATGGGGGGCGCTTAGCCCCCTCTCTTCGTCCCTGAGGATGATTTCATTTTTCAGGGATTAGAGAGGGTGGTCCTTGTGGTGGACTGCAGGTATGGAGAGCTGTTGTCATCGTATTAGATAGATAAGAATGATTATATGTATTGTAGAAATGTCTCCTATCATGTTCCCTAATTTTTTATTATGTCCACATCCTGGTCCCCATCTTGGACATCATAACAAACGTGCACTTTTTTGTTTAATTTACACATTGGACCATAGGAAAAATGACACTACAGCTACAGAGGTGACCGTCTGATAGCCCAGCTCGACTATCCATCTCTACTGAAGACCCTTTCAGCTTTTTGAGAGTTGGGTGGAGGACATCATCTCTGAAAATAGGGTCCCACAGCTGCACCCCATCAGTGTGAGCAGGACTCTTAGGACTCTTAGAAGAGTTAATGCTCTGAGACCATGGGGGCGCTTAGCCCCCTCTCTTCGTCACTGAGGATGATTTCATTTTTCAGGGATTAGAGAGGGTGGTCCTTGTGGTGGACTGCAGGTATGGAGAGCTTTTGTCATCGTATTAGATAGATAAGAATGATTATATGTATTGTAGAAATGTCTCCTATCATGTTCCCTAATTTTTTATTATGTCCACATCCTGGTCTCCATCTTGGACATCATAACAAACGTGCACTTTTTTGTTTAATTTACACATTGGACCATAGGAAAAATGACACTACAGCTACAGAGGTGACCGTCTGATAGCCCAGCTCGACTATCCATCTCTACTGAAGACCCTTTCAGCTTTTTGAGAGTTGGGTGGAGGACATCATCTCTGAAAATAGGGTCCCACAGCTGCACCCCATCAGTGTGAGCAGGACTCTTAGGACTCTTAGAAGAGTCAATGCTCTGAGACCATTGGGGGCACTTAGCCCCCTCTCTTCATCACTGAGGATGATTTCATTTTTCAGGGATTAGAGAGGGTGGTCCTTGTGGTGGACTGCAGGTATGGAGAGCTGTTGTCATCGTATTAGATAGATAAGAATGATTATATGTATTGTAGAAATGTCTCCTATCATGTTCCCTAATTTTTTATTATGTCCACATCCTGGTCCCCATCTTGGACATCATAACAAACGTGCACTTTTTTGTTTAATTTACACATTGGACCATAGAGAAAATGAAACTACAGCTACAGAGGTGACCGTCTGATAGCCCAGCTCGACTATCCATCTCTACTGAAGACCCTTTCAGCTTTTTGAGAGTTGGGTGGAGGACATCATCTCTGAAAATAGGGTCCCACAGCTGCACCCCATCAGTGTGAGCAGGACTCTTAGGACTCTTAGACCCTTTCAGCTTTTTGAGAGTTGGGTGGAGGACATCATCTCTGAAAATAGGGTCCCACAGCTGCACCCCATCAGTGTGAGCAGGACTCTTAGGACTCTTAGAAGAGTCAATGCTCTGAGACCATTGGGGGCACTTAGCCCCCTCTCTTCATCACTGAGGATGATTTCATTTTTCAGGGATTAGAGAGGGTGGTCCTTGTGGTGGACTGCAGATATGGAGAGCTGTTATCATCGTATTAGATAGATAAGAATGATTATATGTATTGTAGAAATGTCTCCTATCATGTTCCCTAATTTTTTATTATGTCCACATCCTGGTCCCCATCTTGGACATCATAACAAACGTGCACTTTTTTGTTTAATTTACACATTGGACCATAGGAAAAATGACACTACAGCTACAGAGGTGACCGTCTGATAGCCCAGCTCGACTATCCATCTCTACTGAAGACCCTTTCAGCTTTTTGAGAGTTGGGTGGAGGACATCATCTCTGAAAATAGGGTCCCACAGCTGCACCCCATCAGTGTGAGCAGGACTCTTAGGACTCTTAGAAGAGTCAATGCTCTGAGACCATGGGGGGCGCTTAGCCCCCTCTCTTCGTCACTGAGGATGATTTCATTTTTCAGGGATTAGAGAGGGTGGTCCTTGTAGTGGACTGCAGGTATGGAGAGCTGTTGTCATCGTATTAAATAGATAAGAATGATTATATGTATTGTAGAAATGTCTCCTATCATGTTCCCTAATTTTTTATTATGTCCACATCCTGGTCCCCATCTTGGACATCATAACAAACGTGCACTTTTTTGTTTAATTTACACATTGGACCATAGGAAAAATGACACTACAGCTACAGAGGTGACCGTCTGATAGCCCAGCTCGACTATCCATCTCTACTGAAGACCCTTTCAGCTTTTTGAGAGTTGGGTGGAGAACATCATCTCTGAAAATAGGGTCCCACAGCTGCACCCCATCAGTGTGAGCAGGACTCTTAGGACTCTTAGAAGAGTCAATGCTCTGAGACCATGGGGGGCGCTTAGCCCCCTCTCCTCGTCACTGAGGATGATTTCACTTTTTAGGGAATAGAGAGGGTGGTCCTTGTGGTGGACTGCAGGTATGGAGAGCTGTTGTCATCGTATTAGATAGATAAGAATGATTATATGTATTGTAGAAATGTCTCCTATCATGTTCCCTATTTTTTTATTATGTCCACATCCTGGTCCCCATCTTGGAAATCATAACAAACGTGCACTTTTTTGTTTAATTTACAAATTGGACCATAGGAAAAATGACACTACAGCTACAGAGGTGACCGTCTGATAGCCCAGCTCGACTATCCATCTCTACTGAAGACCCTTTCAGCTTTTTGAGAGTTGGGTGGAGGACATCATCTCTGAAAATAGGGTCCCACAGCTGCACCCCATCAGAGTGAGCAGGAATCTTAGGACTCTTAGAAGAGTCAATGCTCTGAGACCATGGGGGGCGCTTAGCCCCCTCTCTTCGTCACTGAGGATGATTTCATTTTTCAGGGATTAGAGAGAGTGGTCCTTGTGGTGGACTGCAGGTATGGAGAGCTGTTGTGATCGTATTAGATAGATAAGAATGATTATATGTATTGTAGAAATGTCTTCAGTAGAGATGGATAGTCGAGCTGGGCTATCAGACGGTCACCTCTGTAGCTGTAGTGTCATTTTTCCTATGGTCCAATGTGTAAATTAAACAAAAAAGTGCACGTTTGTTATGATGTCCAAGATGGGGACCAGGATGTGGACATAATAAAAAATTAGGGAACATGATAGGAGACATTTCTACAATACATATAATCATTCTTATCTATCTAATACGATGACAACAGCTCTCCATACCTGCAGTCCACCACAAGGACCACCCTCTCTAATCCCTGAAAAATGAAATCATCCTCAGTGACGAAGAGAGGGGGCTAAGCGCCCCCATGGTCTCAGAGCATTAACTCTTCTAAGAGTCCTAAGGGCATTTCGCGCATAAATGAAATGATCACATTTTTCTCCAAAACTATAACAGATGCAAGCTTGTCATGTTTGGTGGAGATAATATTTAATAAAATAAGTAGAAACCTACTAAAAGTTTTGTTTGTTTATATTGCAATCCTGAGATAATCGTCTCCATGCTCCAAATCCATTTTAAAGCCATTTCAAAGGCATTTCACGCATAAATGATATGATCATATTTTTCTCCAAAATTTTATCACATGCAAGCTTGTCCTGTTTGGTGGAGATGATATTTAATAAAATAAGTAGAAATCCACTAAAAGATTTGTTTGGTTATCTTGCAATCCCAAGATAATCATCTCCATGCTCCAAATCCATTTTAAAGCCATTTTTAAGGCATTTCGCGCATAAATGAAATGATCACATTTTTCTCCAAAACTATAACAGATGCAAGCTTGTCCTGTTTGGTGGAGATAATATTTAATAAAATAAGTAGAAATCTACTAAAAGTTTTGTTTGTTTATATTGCCATCCTGAGATAATCGTCTCCATGCTCCAAATCCATTTTAAAGCCATTTCAAAGGCATTTTGCGCATAAATGAAATGATCACATTTTTCTCCAAAACTATAACACATGCAAGCTTGTCCTGTTTGGTGGAGATGATATTTGGTAAAATAAGTAGAAATCCACTAAAAGTTTTGTTTGGTTATCTTGCAATCCCGAGATAATCGTCTCCATGCTCCAAATCTATTTTAAAGCCATTTCAAAGGCATTGTGCGCATAAATGAAATGATCACATTTTTCTCCAAAACTATAACAGATGCAAGCTTGTCCTGTTTGGTGGGGATAATATTTAATAAAATAAGTAGAAATCCACTAAAAGTTTTGTTTGGTTATCTTGCAATCCCGAGATAATCGTCTCCATGCTCCAAATCCATTTTAAAGCCATTTTTAAGGCATTTCGCGCATAAATGAAATGATCACATTTTTCTCCAAAACTATAACAGATGGAAGCTCGTCCTGTTTGGAGGGGATAATATTTAATAAAATAAGTAGAAATCCACTAAAAGTTTTGTTTGGTTATATTGCAATCCCGAGATAATCGTCTCCATGCTTCAAATCCATTTAAAAGCCATTTTGAAGGCATTTCACGCATAAATGAAATGATCACATTTTTCTTCAAAACTAAAACAGATGCAAGCTTGTCCTGTTTGGTAGAGATGATATTTAATAAAATATGTAGAAATCCACTAAAAGTTTTGTTTGGTTATCTTGCAATCCCGAGATAATCGTCTCCATGCTTCAAAACTATTTTAAAGCCATTTTTAAGGCATTTCGCGCATACATGAAATGATCACATTTTTCTCCAAAACTATAACAGATGCAAGCTTGTCCTGTTTGGTGGAGATAATATTTAATAAAATAAGTAGAAACCTACTAAAAGTTTTGTTTGGCGCCCCCCATGGTTTTAGAGCATTGACTCTTCTAAGAGTCCTAAGAGTCCTGCTTACACTGATGGGGTGCAGCTGTGGGACCCTATTTTAAGAGATGATGTCCTCCACCCAACTCTCAAAATGCTGAAAGGGTCTTCAGTAGAGATGGATAGTCGAGCTGGGCTATCAGACGGTCACCTCTGTAGCTGTAGTGTCATTTTTCCTATGGTCCAATGTGTAAATTAAACAAAAAAGTGCACGTTTGTTATGATGTCCAAGATGGGGACCAGGATGTGGACATAATAAAAAATTAGGGAACATGATAGGAGACATTTCTACAATACATATAATCATTCTTATCTATCTAATACGATCACAACAGCTCTCCATTCCTGCAGTCCACCACAAGGACCACTCTCTCTAATCCCTGAAAAATGAAATCATCCTCAGTGACGAAGAGAGGGGGCTAAGCGCCCCCCATGGTCTCAGATCATTGACTCTTCTAAGAGTCCTAAGAGTCCTGCTCACACTGATGGGGTGCAGCTGTGGGACCCTATTTTCAGAGATGATGTCCTCCACCCAACTCTCAAAAAGCTGAAAGGGTCTTCAGTAGAGATGGATAGTCGAGCTGGGCTATCAGACGGTCACCTCTGTAGCTGTAGTGTCATTTTTCCTATGGTCCAATGTGTAAATTAAACAAAAAAGTGCACGTTTGTTATGATTTCCAAGATGGGGACCAGGATGTGGACATAATAAAAAAATAGGGAACATGATAGGAGACATTTCTACAATACATATAATCATTCTTATCTATCTAATACGATGACAACAGCTCTCCATACCTTCAGTCCACCACAAGGACCACCCTCTCTATTCCCTGAAAAGTGAAATCATCCTCAGTGACGAAGAGAGGGGGCTAAGCGCCCCCCATGGTCTCAGAGCATTGACTCTTCTAAGAGTCCTAAGAGTCCTGCTCACACTGATGGGGTGCAGCTGTGGGACCCTATTTTCAGAGATGATGTTCTCCACCAAACTCTCAAAAAGCTGAAAGGGTCTTCAGTAGAGATGGATAGTCGAGCTGGGCTATCAGACGGTCACCTCTGTACCTGTAGTGTCATTTTTCCTATGGTCCAATGTGTAAATTAAACAAAAAAGTGCACGTTTGTTATGATGTCCAAGATGGGGACCAGGATGTGGACATAATAAAAAATTAGGGAACATGATAGGAGACATTTCTACAATACATATAATCATTCTTATCTATTTAAAATGATGACAACAGCTCTCCATACCTGCAGTCCACCACAAGGACCACCCTCTCTAATCCCTGAAAAATGAAATCATCCTCAGTGACGAAGAGAGGGGGCTAAGCGCACCCCATGGTCTCAAAACATTGACTCTTCTAAGAGTCCTAAGAGTCCTGCTCACACTGATGGGGTGCAGCTGTGGGACCCTATTTTCAGAGATGATGTCCTCCACCCAACTCTCAAAAAGCTGAAAGGGTCTTCAGTAGAGATGGATAGTCGAGCTGGGCTATCAGACGGTCACCTCTGTAGCTGTAGTGTCATTTTTCCTATGGTCCAATGTGTAAATTAAACAAAAAAGTGCACGTTTGTTATGATTTCCAAGATGGGGACCAGGATGTGGACATAATAAAAAAATAGGGAACATGATAGGAGACATTTCTACAATACATATAATCATTCTTATCTATCTAATACGATGACAACAGCTCTCCATACCTGCAGTCCACCACAAGGACCACCCTCTCTATTCCCTGAAAAGTGAAATCATCCTCAGTGACGAAGAGAGGGGGCTAAGCGCCCCCCATGGTCTCAGAGCATTGACTCTTCTAAGAGTCCTAAGAGTCCTGCTCACACTGATGGGGTGCAGCTGTGGGACCCTATTTTCAGAGATGATGTTCTCCACCAAACTCTCAAAAAGCTGAAAGGGTCTTCAGTAGAGATGGATAGTCGAGCTGGGCTATCAGACGGTCACCTCTGTACCTGTAGTGTCATTTTTCCTATGGTCCAATGTGTAAATTAAACAAAAAAGTGCACGTTTGTTATGATGTCCAAGATGGGGACCAGGATGTGGACATAATAAAAAATTAGGGAACATGATAGGAGACATTTCTACAATACATATAATCATTCTTATCTATTTAATACGATGACAACAGCTCTCCATACCTGCAGTCCACCACAAGGACCACCCTCTCTAATCCCTGAAAAATGAAATCATCCTTAGTGACGAAGAGAGGGGGCTAAACGCCCCCCATGGTCTCAGAGCATTGACTCTTCTAAGAGTCCTAAGAGTCCTGCTCACACTGATGGGGTGCAGCTGTGGGACCCTATTTTCAGAGATGATGTCCTCCACCCAACTCTCAAAAAGCTGAAAGGGTCTTCAGTAGAGATGGATTGTCGAGCTGGGCTATCAGACGGTCACCTCTGTAGCTGTAGTGTCATTTTTCCTATGGTCCAATGTGTAAATTAAACAAAAAAGTGCACGTTTGTTATGATGTCCAAGATGGGGACCAGGATGTGGACATAATAAAAAATTAGGGAACATGATAGGAGACATTTCTACAATACATATAATCATTCTTATCTATCTAATACGATAACAGCTCTCCATACCTGCAGTCCACCACAAGGACCACCCTCTCTAATCCCTGAAAAATGAAATCATCCTCAGTGACGAAGAGAGGGGGCTAAGTGCCCCCAATGGTCTCAGAGCATTGACTCTTCTAAGAGTCCTAAGAGTCCTGCTCACACTGATGGGGTGCAGCTGTGGGACCCTATTTTCAGAGATGATGTCCTCCACCCAACTCTCAAAAAGCTGAAAGGGTCTTCAGTAGAGATGGATAGTCGAGCTGGGCTATCAGACGGTCACCTCTGTAGCTGTAGTGTCATTTTTCCTATGGTCCAATGTGTAAATTAAACAAAAAAGTGCACGTTTGTTATGATGTCCAAGATGGGGACCAGGATGTGGACATAATAAAAAATTAGGGAACATGATAGGAGACATTTCTACAATACATATAATCATTCTTATCTATCTAATACGATGACAACAGCTCTCCATACCTGCAGTCCACCACAAGGACCACCCTCTCTAATCCCTGAAAAATGAAATCATCCTCAGTGACGAAGAGAGGGGGCCAAGCGCCCCCCATGGTACCAGAGCATTGACTCTTCTAAGAGTCCTAAGAGTCCTGCTCACACTGATGGGGTGAAGCTGTGGGACCCTATTTTCAGAGATGATGTCCTCCACCCGACTCTCAAAAAGCTGAAAGGGTCTTCAGTAGAGATGGATAGTCGAGCTGGGCTATCAGACGGTCACCTATGTAGCTGTAGTGTCATTTTTCCTATGGTCCAATGTGTAAATTAAACAAAAAAGTGCACGTTTGTTATGATGTCCAAGATGGGGACCAGGATGTGGACATAATAAAAAATTAGGGAACATGATAGGAGACATTTCTACAATACATATAATCATTCTTATCTATCTAATACGATGACAACAGCTCTCCATACCTGCAGTCCACCACAAGGACCACCCTCTCTAATCCCTGAAAAATGAAATCATCCTCAGTGACGAAGAGAGGGGGCTAAGTGCCCCCAATGGTCTCAGAGCATTGACTCTTCTAAGAGTCCTAAGAGTCCTGCTCACACTGATGGGGTGCAGCTGTGGGACCCTATTTTCAGAGATGATGTCCTCCACCCAACTCTCAAAAAGCTGAAAGGGTCTTCAGTAGAGATGGATAGTCGAGCTAGGCTATCAGACGGTCACCTCTGTAGCTGTAGTGTCATTTTTCCTATGGTCCAATGTGTAAATTAAACAAAAAAGTGCACGTTTGTTATGATGTCCAAGATGGGGACCAGGATGTGGACATAATAAAAAATTAGGGAACATGATAGGAGACATTTCTACAATACATATAATCATTCTTATCTATCTAATACGATGACAACAGCTCTCCATACCTGCAGTCCACCACAAGGACCACCCTCTCTAATCCCTGAAAAATGAAATCATCCTCAGTGACGAAGAGAGGGGGCCAAGCGCCCCCCATGGTACCAGAGCATTGACTCTTCTAAGAGTCCTAAGAGTCCTGCTCACACTGATGGGGTGAAGCTGTGGGACCCTATTTTCAGAGATGATGTCCTCCACCCGACTCTCAAAAAGCTGAAAGGGTCTTCAGTAGAGATGGATAGTCGAGCTGGGCTATCAGACGGTCACCTCTGTAGCTGTAGTGTCATTTTTCCTATGGTCCAATGTGTAAATTAAACAAAAAAGTGCAGGTTTGTTATGATGTCCAAGATGGGGACCAGGATGTGGACATAATAAGAAATTAGGGAACATGATAGGAGACATTTCTACAATACATATAATCATTCTTATCTATCTAATACGATGACAACAGCTCTCCATACCTGCAGTCCACCACAAGGACCACCCTCTCTAATCCCTGAAAAATGAAATCATCCTCAGTGACGAAGAGAGGGGGCTAAGTGCCCCCAATGGTCTCAGAGCATTGACTCTTCTAAGAGTCCTAAGAGTCCTGCTCACACTGATGGGGTGAAGCTGTGGGACCCTATTTTCAGAGATGATGTCCTCCACCCAACTCTCAAAAAGCTGAAAGGGTCTTCAGTAGAGATGGATAGTCGAGCTGGGCTATCAGACGGTCACCTCTGTAGCTGTAGTGTCATTTTTCCTATGGTCCAATGTGTAAATTAAACAAAAAAGTGCACGTTTGTTATGATGTTCAAGATGGGGACCAGGATGTGGACATAATAAAAAATTAGGGAACATGATAGGAGACATTTCTACAATACATATAATCATTCTTATCTATCTAATACGATGACAACAGCTCTCCATACCTGCAGTCCACCACAAGGACCACCCTCTCTAATCCCTGAAAAATGAAATCATCCTCAGTGACGAAGAGAGGGGGCTAAGCGCCCCCATGGTCTCAGAGCATTAACTCTTCTAAGAGTCCTAAGAGTCCTGCTCACACTGATGGGGTGCAGCTGTGGGACCCTATTTTCAGAGATGATGTCCTCCACCCAACTCTCAAAAAGCTGAAAGGGTCTTCAGTAGAGATGGATAGTCGAGCTGGGCTATCAGACGGTCACCTCTGTAGCTGTAGTGTCATTTTTCCTATGGTCCAATGTGTAAATTAAACAAAAAAGTGCACGTTTGTTATGATGTCCAAGATGGGGACCAGGATGTGGACATAATAAAAAATTAGGGAACATGATAGGAGACATTTCTACAATACATATAATCATTCTTATCTATCTAATACGATGACAACAGCTCTCCATACCTGCAGTCCACCACAAGGACCACCCTCTCTAATCCCTGAAAAATGAAATCATCCTCAGTGACGAAAAGAGGGGGCCAAGCGCCCCCCATGGTACCAGAGCATTGACTCTTCTAAGAGTCCTAAGAGTCCTGCTCACACTGATGGGGTGAAGCTGTGGGACCCTATTTTCAGAGATGATGTCCTCCACCCAACTCTCAAAAAGCTGAAAGGGTCTTCAGTAGAGATGGATAGTCGAGCTGGGCTATCAGACGGTCACCTCTGTAGCTGTAGTGTCATTTTTCCTATGGTCCAATGTGTAAATTAAACAAAAAAGTGCACGTTTGTTATGATGTCCAAGATGGGGACCAGGATGTGGACATAATAAGAAATTAGGGAACATGATAGGAGACATTTCTACAATACATATAATCATTCTTATCTATCTAATACGATCACAACAGCTCTCCATACCTGCAGTCCACCACAAGGACCACTCTCTCTAATCCCTGAAAAATTAAATCATCCTCAGTGACGAAGAGAGGGGGCTAAGCGCCCCCCATGGTCTCAGAGCATTGACTCTTCTAAGAGTCCTAAGATTCCTGCTCACACTGATGGGGTGCAGCTGTGGGACCCTATTTTCAGAGATGATGTCCTCCACCCAACTCTCAAAAAGCTGAAAGGGTCTTCAGTAGAGATGGATAGTCGAGCTGGGCTATCAGACGGTCACCTCTGTAGCTGTAGTGTCATTTTTCCTATGGTCCAATGTGTAAATTAAACAAAAAAGTGCACGTTTGTTATGATTTCCAAGATGGGGACCAGGATGTGGACATAATAAAAAAATAGGGAACATGATAGGAGACATTTCTACAATACATATAATCATTCTTATCTATCTAATACGATGACAACAGCTCTCCATACCTGCAGTCCACCACAAGGACCACCCTCTCTATTACCTGAAAAGTGAAATCATCCTCAGTGACGAAGAGAGGGGGCTAAGCGCCCCCCATGGTCTCAGAGCATTGACTCTTCTAAGAGTCCTAAGAGTCCTGCTCACACTGATGGGGTGCAGCTGTGGGACCCTATTTTCAGAGATGATGTTCTCTACCCAACTCTCAAAAAGCTGAAAGGGTCTTCAGTAGAGATGGATAGTCGAGCTGGGCTATCAGACGGTCACCTCTGTAGCTGTAGTGTCATTTTTCCTATGGTCCAATGTGTAAATTAAACAAAAAAGTGCACGTTTGTTATGATGTCCAAGATGGGGACCAGGATGTGGACATAATAAAAAATTAGGGAACATGATAGGAGACATTTCTACAATACATATAATCATTCTTATCTATTTAATACGATGACAACAGCTCTCCATACCTGCAGTCCACCACAAGGACCACCCTCTCTAATCCCTGAAAAATGAAATCATCCTCAGTGACGAAGAGTGGGGGCTAAGCGCCCCCCATGGTCTCAGAGCATTGACTCTTCTAAGAGTCCTAAGAGTCCTGCTCACACTGATGGGGTGCAGCTGTGGGACCCTATTTTCAGAGATGATGTCCTCCACCCAACTCTCAAAAAGCTGAAAGGGTCTTCAGTAGAGATGGATAGTCGAGCTGGGCTATCAGACGGTCACCTCTGTAGCTGTAGTGTCATTTTTCCTATGGTCCAATGTGTAAATTAAACAAAAAAGTGCACGTTTGTTATGATGTCCAAGATGGGGACCAGGATGTGGACATAATAAAAAATTAGGGAACATGATAGGAGACATTTCTACAATACATATAATCATTCTTATCTATCTAATACGATGACAACAGCTCTCCATACCTGCAGTCCACCACAAGGACCACCCTCTCTAATCCCTGAAAAATGAAATCATCCTCAGTGATGAAGAGAGGGGGCTAAGTGCCCCCAATGGTCTCAGAGCATTGACTCTTCTAAGAGTCCTAAGAGTCCTGCTCACACTGATGGGGTGCAGCTGTGGGACCCTATTTTCAGAGATGATGTCCTCCACCCAACTCTCAAAAAGCTGAAAGGGTCTTCAGTAGAGATGGATAGTCGAGCTGGGCTATCAGACGGTCACCTCTGTAGCTGTAGTGTCATTTTTCCTATGGTCCAATGTGTAAATTAAACAAAAAAGTGCACGTTTGTTATGATGTTCAAGATGGGGACCAGGATGTGGACATAATAAAAAATTAGGGAACATGATAGGAGACATTTCTACAATACATATAATCATTCTTATCTATCTAATACGATCACAACAGCTCTCCATACCTGCAGTCCACCACAAGGACCACTCTCTCTAATTCCTGAAAAATGAAATCATCCTCAGTGACGAAGAGAGGGGGCTAAGCGCCCCCCATGGTCTCAGAGCATTGACTCTTCTAAGAGTCCTAAGATTCCTGCTCACACTGATGGGGTGCAGCTGTGGGACCCTATTTTCAGAGATGATGTCCTCCACCCAACTCTCAAAAAGCTGAAAGGGTCTTCAGTAGAGATGGATAGTCGAGCTGGGCTATCAGACGGTCACCTCTGTAGCTGTAGTGTCATTTTTCCTATGGTCCAATGTGTAAATTAAACAAAAAAGTGCACGTTTGTTATGATTTCCAAGATGGGGACCAGGATGTGGACATAATAAAAAAATAGGGAACATGATAGGAGACATTTCTACAATACATATAATCATTCTTATCTATCTAATACGATGACAACAGCTCTCCATACCTGCAGTCCACCACAAGGACCACCCTCTCTATTCCCTGAAAAGTGAAATCATCCTCAGTGACGAATGTGGCGCCCCTGACCTGGTCAGGCACCACTGAGTACTGCACCCATGCTGGGGACAGTACAATACAGGTAATCCAGAAGGCTGACCGGGGTGTGGAACACAGGCGCATAGTGACCAGGTCTCACACATGTACCTATGAGAGGACCCCTGGGGATCCCAGGAGGGGGCGAAGCATGAGCACGGCCTCCATCTCCTCTCAAGGGGTGTGGTAAGAGAGTCTGGTTGCTAGGTGGCGTAGGCAAGAACAGGAGAGGAGGAGCAGTGAGTCAGTTAGAGGAGAACTCCAGAGGGCTCAGTAAGGAGCAGACCTGTGGGGTTTTTGCTGTCTAACAGCGCCCGCGCAGTGGCTACAGACGGGGGAGAACGGTCACCTAGGAGGGCTACCCGAAATCCAGCTTCAGCTAGAGGACAGCGGAGTGGGAAGTAAGGAGACTGCTAGGGAGAACCAGGCCCAAACGGGCGGCAGATCCCGAAGCGAGGATAGATTCACCTTTCCCTGCTAAACCTGCCGGTGTGGGGCTCTCAAAGCCCACACCACAATACCACAAAAGCCGCAGCCACGTAACCACAGTTAGGGCCCATAGGTCTCAGGAGGCAAGCAGCTTGAGTGACCTGGTCCGGGGAACAAGCAAACGGCGAACGAAGGGGAGAGAGGCTGCAGCATCTTCCCTGGGTGACCCCCATAGGGACTCAAAGTCGGGGTCACCCCAAACCACCAAGGGCTAAGGAAGGCGAGTCAGTAGTCACCCTCATAAAGTCAGCCTGAAGGATACCTGGTTCCTGCCTGGTTCATCCCAGCTACGCCCGGGTTACTCACCCTGCCACCTGAAGTGAGTAAAAAACCCTGAAAGACATCCTGCCTGTGTGGAGTTATTCTGCGCCTTGTGGTACTACCACATCTACACAGGGCCCTGGGGCTTGCCTCACTCTCAGGAGGCCACTACATCCGACTGCACCCACCATCAGCCCCAGGCAGCCCTTAACCTGCAGTGGCGGTCCTCACTGACCGCAAATCTGAGAGTGGCGTCACGACTACAGAGAAGATCTCCTACCTGTGACCCGATACAGCCGAGTGGAGTCCCTGAAGGTAATGCACCGACACAGCAGCATCTGTGGGGCTTCACACGAAGAGAGGGGGCTAAGCGCCCCCCATGGTCTCAGAGCATTGACTCTTCTAAGAGTCCTAAGAGTCCTGCACACACTGATGGGGTGCAGCTGTGGGACCCTATTTTCAGAGATGATGTTCTCCACCCAACTCTCAAAAAGCTGAAAGGGTCTTCAGTAGAGATGGATAGTCGAGCTGGGCTATCAGACGGTCACCTCTGTAGCTGTAGTGTCATTTTTCCTATGGTCCAATGTGTAAATTAAACAAAAAAGTGCACGTTTGTTATGATGTCCAAGATGGGGACCAGGATGTGGACATAATAAAAAATTAGGGAACATGATAGGAGACATTTCTACAATACATATAATCATTCTTATCTATTTAATACGATGACAACAGCTCTCCATACCTGCAGTCCACCACAAGGACCACCCTCTCTAATCCCTGAAAAATGAAATCATCCTCAGTGACGAAGAGAGGGGGCTAAGCGCCCCCCATGGTCTCAGAGCATTGACTCTTCTAAGAGTCCTAAGAGTCCTGCTCACACTGATGGGGTGCAGCTGTGGGACCCTATTTTCAGAGATGATGTCCTCCACCCAACTCTCAAAAAGCTGAAAGGGTCTTCAGTAGAGATGGATAGTCGAGCTGGGCTATCAGACGGTCACCTCTGTAGCTGTAGTGTCATTTTTCCTATGGTCCAATGTGTAAATTAAACAAAAAAGTGCACGTTTGTTATGATGTCCAAGATGGGGACCAGGATGTGGACATAATAAAAAATTAGGGAACATGATAGGAGACATTTCTACAATACATATATTCATTCTTATCTATCTAATACGATGATAAAAGCTCTCCATATCTGCAGTCCACCACAAGGACCACCCTCTCTAATCCCTGAAAAATGAAATCATCCTCAGTGATGAAGAGAGGGGGCTAAGTGCCCCCAATGGTTTTAGAGCATTGACTCTTCTAAGAGTCCTAAGAGTCCTGCTTACACTGATGGGGTGCAGCTGTGGGACCCTATTTTAAGAGATGATGTCCTCCACCCAACTCTCAAAAAGCTGAAAGGGTCTTCAGTAGAGATGGATAGTCGAGCTGGGCTATCAGACGGTCACCTCTGTAGCTGTAGTGTCATTTTTCCTATGGTCCAATGTGTAAATTAAACAAAAAAGTGCACGTTTGTTATGATGTCCAAGATGGGGACCAGGATGTGGACATAATAAAAAATTAGGGAACATGATAGGAGACATTTCTACAATACATATAATCATTCTTATCTATCTAATACGATGATAACAGCTCTCCATATCTGCAGTCCACCACAAGGACCACCCTCTCTAATCCCTGAAAAATGAAATCATCCTCAGTGATGAAGAGAGGGGGCTAAGTGCCCCCAATGGTCTCAGAGCATTGACTCTTCTAAGAGTCCTAAGAGTCCTGCTCACACTGATGGGGTGCAGCTGTGGGACCCTATTTTCAGAGATGATGTCCTCCACCCAACTCTCAAAAAGCTGAAAGGGTCTTCAGTAGAGATGGATAGTCGAGCTGGGCTATCAGACGGTCACCTCTGTAGCTGTAGTGTCATTTTTCCTATGGTCCAATGTGTAAATTAAACAAAAAAGTGCACGTTTGTTATGATGTCCAAGATGGGGACCAGGATGTGGACATAATAAAAAATTAGGGAACATGATAGGAGACATTTCTACAATACATATAATCATTCTTATCTATCTAATACGATGACAACAGCTCTCCATACCTGCAGTCCACCACAAGGACCACCCTCTCTAATCCCTGAAAAATGAAATCATCCTCAGTGATGAAGAGAGGGGGCTAAGTGCCCCCAATGGTCTCAGAGCATTGACTCTTCTAAGAGTCCTAAGAGTCCTGCTCACACTGATGGGGTGCAGCTGTGGGACCCTATTTTCAGAGATGATGTCCTCCACCCAACTCTCAAAAAGCTGAAAGGGTCTTCAGTAGAGATGGATAGTCGAGCTGGGCTATCAGACGGTCACCTCTGTAGCTGTAGTGTCATTTTTCCTATGGTCCAATGTGTAAATTAAACAAAAAAGTGCACGTTTGTTATGATGTTCAAGATGGGGACCAGGATGTGGACATAATAAAAAATTAGGGAACATGATAGGAGACATTTCTACAATACATATAATCATTCTTATCTATCTAATACGATCACAACAGCTCTCCATACCTGCAGTCCACCACAAGGACCACTCTCTCTAATCCCTGAAAAATGAAATCATCCTCAGTGACGAAGAGAGGGGGCTAAGCGCCCCCCATGGTCTCAGAGCATTGACTCTTCTAAGAGTCCTAAGATTCCTGCTCACACTGATGGGGTGCAGCTGTGGGACCCTATTTTCAGAGATGATGTCCTCCACCCAACTTTCAAAAAGCTGAAAGGGTCTTCAGTAGAGATGGATAGTCGAGCTGGGCTATCAGACGGTCACCTCTGTAGCTGTAGTGTCATTTTTCCTATGGTCCAATGTGTAAATTAAACAAAAAAGTGCACGTTTGTTATGATTTCCAAGATAGGGACCAGGATGTGGACATAATAAAAAAATAGGGAACATGATAGGAGACATTTCTACAATACATATAATCATTCTTATCTATCTAATACGATGACAACAGCTCTCCATACCTGCAGTCCACCACAAGGACCACCCTCTCTATTCCCTGAAAAGTGAAATCATCCTCAGTGACGAAGAGAGGGGGCTAAGCGCCCCCCATGGTCTCAGAGCATTGACTCTTCTAAGAGTCCTAAGAGTCCTGCTCACACTGATGGGGTGCAGCTGTGGGACCCTATTTTCAGAGATGATGTTCTCCACCCAACTCTCAAAAAGCTGAAAGGGTCTTCAGTAGAGATGGATAGTCGAGCTGGGCTATCAGACGGTCACCTCTGTAGCTGTAGTGTCATTTTTCCTATGGTCCAATGTGTAAATTAAACAAAAAAGTGCACGTTTGTTATGATGTCCAAGATGGGGACCAGGATGTGGACATAATAAAAAATTAGGGAACATGATAGGAGACATTTCTACAATACATATAATCATTCTTATCTATTTAATACGATGACAACAGCTCTCCATACCTGCAGTCCACCACAAGGACCACCCTCTCTAATCCCTGAAAAATGAAATCATCCTCAGTGACGAAGAGAGGGGGCTAAGCGCCCCCCATGGTCTCAGAGCATTGACTCTTCTAAGAGTTCTAAGAGTCCTGCTCACACTGATGGGGTGCAGCTGTGGGACCCTATTTTCAGAGATGATGTCCTCCACCCAACTCTCAAAAAGCTGAAAGGGTCTTCAGTAGAGATGGATAGTCGAGCTGGGCTATCAGACGGTCACCTCTGTAGCTGTAGTGTCATTTTTCCTATGGTCCAATGTGTAAATTAAACAAAAAAGTGCACGTTTGTTATGATGTCCAAGATGGGGACCAGGATGTGGACATAATAAAAAATTAGGGAACATGATAGGAGACATTTCTACAATACATATAATCATTCTTATCTATCTAATACGATGATAACAGCTCTCGATATCTGCAGTCCACCACAAGGACCACCCTCTCTAATCCCTGAAAAATGAAATCATCCTCAGTGATGAAGAGAGGGGGCTAAGTGCCCCCAATGGTCTCAGAGCTTTGACTCTTCTAAGAGTCCTAAGAGTCCTGCTCACACTGATGGGGTGCAGCTGTGGGACCCTATTTTCAGAGATGATGTCCTCCACCCAACTCTCAAAAAGCTGAAAGGGTCTTCAGTAGAGATGGATAGTCGAGCTGGGCTATCAGACGGTCACCTCTGTAGCTGTAGTGTCATTTTTCCTATGGTCCAATGTGTAAATTAAACAAAAAAGTGCACGTTTGTTATGATGTCCAAGATGGGGACCAGGATGTGGACATAATAAAAAATTAGGGAACATGATAGGAGACATTTCTACAATACATATAATCATTCTTATCTATCTAATACGATGACAACAGCTCTCCATACCTGCAGTCCACCACAAGGACCACCCTCTCTAATCCCTGAAAAATGAAATCATCCTCAGTGACGAAGAGAGGGGGCTAAGCGCCCCCATGGTCTCAGAGCATTAACTCTTCTAAGAGTCCTAAGAGTCCTGCTCACACTGATGGGGTGCAGCTGTGGGACCCTATTTTAAGAGATGATGTCCTCCACCCAACTCTCAAAAAGCTGAAAGGGTCTTCAGTAGAGATGGATAGTCGAGCTGGGCTATCAGACGGTCACCTCTGTAGCTGTAGTGTCATTTTTCCTATGGTCCAATGTGTAAATTAAACAAAAAAGTGCACGTTTGTTATGATGTCCAAGATGGGGACCAGGATGTGGACATAATAAAAAATTAGGGAACATGATAGGAGACATTTCTACAATACATATAATCATTCTTATCTATCTAATACGATGACAACAGCTCTCCATACCTGCAGTCCACCACAAGGACCACCCTCTCTAATCCCTGAAAAATGAAATCATCCTCAGTGATGAAGAGAGGGGGCTAAGTGCCCCCAATGGTCTCAGAGCATTGACTCTTCTAAGAGTCCTAAGAGTCCTGCTCACACTGATGGGGTGCAGCTGTGGGACCCTATTTTCAGAGATGATGTCCTCCACCCAACTCTCAAAAAGCTGAAAGGGTCTTCAGTAGAGATGGATAGTCGAGCTGGGCTATCAGACGGTCACCTCTGTAGCTGTAGTGTCATTTTTCCTATGGTCCAATGTGTAAATTAAACAAAAAAGTGCACGTTTGTTATGATGTTCAAGATGGGGACCAGGATGTGGACATAATAAAAAATTAGGGAACATGATAGGAGACATTTCTACAATACATATAATCATTCTTATCTATCTAATACGATCACAACAGCTCTCCATACCTGCAGTCCACCACAAGGACCACTCTCTCTAATCCCTGAAAAATGAAATCATCCTCAGTGACGAAGAGAGGGGGCTAAGCGCCCCCCATGGTCTCAGAGCATTGACTCTTCTAAGAGTCCTAAGATTCCTGCTCACACTGATGGGGTGCAGCTGTGGGACCCTATTTTCAGAGATGATGTCCTCCACCCAACTTTCAAAAAGCTGAAAGGGTCTTCAGTAGAGATGGATAGTCGAGCTGGGCTATCAGACGGTCACCTCTGTAGCTGTAGTGTCATTTTTCCTATGGTCCAATGTGTAAATTAAACAAAAAAGTGCACGTTTGTTATGATTTCCAAGATAGGGACCAGGATGTGGACATAATAAAAAAATAGGGAACATGATAGGAGACATTTCTACAATACATATAATCATTCTTATCTATCTAATACGATGACAACAGCTCTCCATACCTGCAGTCCACCACAAGGACCACCCTCTCTATTCCCTGAAAAGTGAAATCATCCTCAGTGACGAAGAGAGGGGGCTAAGCGCCCCCCATGGTCTCAGAGCATTGACTCTTCTAAGAGTCCTAAGAGTCCTGCTCACACTGATGGGGTGCAGCTGTGGGACCCTATTTTCAGAGATGATGTTCTCCACCCAACTCTCAAAAAGCTGAAAGGGTCTTCAGTAGAGATGGATAGTCGAGCTGGGCTATCAGACGGTCACCTCTGTAGCTGTAGTGTCATTTTTCCTATGGTCCAATGTGTAAATTAAACAAAAAAGTGCACGTTTGTTATGATGTCCAAGATGGGGACCAGGATGTGGACATAATAAAAAATTAGGGAACATGATAGGAGACATTTCTACAATACATATAATCATTCTTATCTATTTAATACGATGACAACAGCTCTCCATACCTGCAGTCCACCACAAGGACCACCCTCTCTAATCCCTGAAAAATGAAATCATCCTCAGTGACGAAGAGAGGGGGCTAAGCGCCCCCCATGGTCTCAGAGCATTGACTCTTCTAAGAGTTCTAAGAGTCCTGCTCACACTGATGGGGTGCAGCTGTGGGACCCTATTTTCAGAGATGATGTCCTCCACCCAACTCTCAAAAAGCTGAAAGGGTCTTCAGTAGAGATGGATAGTCGAGCTGGGCTATCAGACGGTCACCTCTGTAGCTGTAGTGTCATTTTTCCTATGGTCCAATGTGTAAATTAAACAAAAAAGTGCACGTTTGTTATGATGTCCAAGATGGGGACCAGGATGTGGACATAATAAAAAATTAGGGAACATGATAGGAGACATTTCTACAATACATATAATCATTCTTATCTATCTAATACGATGATAACAGCTCTCGATATCTGCAGTCCACCACAAGGACCACCCTCTCTAATCCCTGAAAAATGAAATCATCCTCAGTGATGAAGAGAGGGGGCTAAGTGCCCCCAATGGTCTCAGAGCTTTGACTCTTCTAAGAGTCCTAAGAGTCCTGCTCACACTGATGGGGTGCAGCTGTGGGACCCTATTTTCAGAGATGATGTCCTCCACCCAACTCTCAAAAAGCTGAAAGGGTCTTCAGTAGAGATGGATAGTCGAGCTGGGCTATCAGACGGTCACCTCTGTAGCTGTAGTGTCATTTTTCCTATGGTCCAATGTGTAAATTAAACAAAAAAGTGCACGTTTGTTATGATGTCCAAGATGGGGACCAGGATGTGGACATAATAAAAAATTAGGGAACATGATAGGAGACATTTCTACAATACATATAATCATTCTTATCTATCTAATACGATGACAACAGCTCTCCATACCTGCAGTCCACCACAAGGACCACCCTCTCTAATCCCTGAAAAATGAAATCATCCTCAGTGACGAAGAGAGGGGGCTAAGCGCCCCCATGGTCTCAGAGCATTAACTCTTCTAAGAGTCCTAAGAGTCCTGCTCACACTGATGGGGTGCAGCTGTGGGACCCTATTTTCAGAGATGATGTCCTCCACCCAACTCTCAAAAAGCTGAAAGGGTCTTCAGTAGAGAGGGATAGTCGAGCTGGGCTATCAGACGGTCACCTCTGTAGCTGTAGTGTCATTTTTCCTATGGTCCAATGTGTAAATTAAACAAAAAAGTGCACGTTTGTTATGATGTCCAAGATGGGGACCAGGATGTGGACATAATAAAAAATTAGGGAACATGATAGGAGACATTTCTACAATACATATAATCATTCTTATCTATCTAATACGATGATAACAGCTCTCCATATCTGCAGTCCACCACAAGGACCACCCTCTCTAATCCCTGAAAAATGAAATCATCCTCAGTGATGAAGAGAGGGGGCTAAGTGCCCCCAATGGTCTCAGAGCATTGACTCTTCTAAGAGTCCTAAGAGTCCTGCTCACACTGATGGGGTGCAGCTGTGGGACCCTATTTTCAGAGATGATGTCCTCCACCCAACTCTCAAAAAGCTGAAAGGGTCTTCAGTAGAGATGGATAGTCGAGCTGGGCTATCAGACGGTCACCTCTGTAGCTGTAGTGTCATTTTTCCTATGGTCCAATGTGTAAATTAAACAAAAAAGTGCACGTTTGTTATGATGTCCAAGATGGGGACCAGGATGTGGACATAATAAAAAATTAGGGAACATGATAGGAGACATTTCTACAATACATATAATCATTCTTATCTATCTAATACGATGACAACAGCTCTCCATACCTGCAGTCCACCACAAGGACCACCCTCTCTAATCCCTGAAAAATGAAATCATCCTCAGTGATGAAGAGAGGGGGCTAAGTGCCCCCAATGGTCTCAGAGCATTGACTCTTCTAAGAGTCCTAAGAGTCCTGCTCACACTGATGGGGTGCAGCTGTGGGACCCTATTTTCAGAGATGATGTCCTCCACCCAACTCTCAAAAAGCTGAAAGGGTCTTCAGTAGAGATGGATAGTCGAGCTGGGCTATCAGACGGTCACCTCTGTAGCTGTAGTGTCATTTTTCCTATGGTCCAATGTGTAAATTAAACAAAAAAGTGCACGTTTGTTATGATGTTCAAGATGGGGACCAGGATGTGGACATAATAAAAAAATAGGGAACATGATAGGAGACATTTCTACAATACATATAATCATTCTTATCTATTTAATACGATCACAACAGCTCTCCATACCTGCAGTCCACCACAAGGACCACTCTCTCTAATCCCTGAAAAATGAAATCATCCTCAGTGACGAAGAGAGGGGGCTAAGCGCCCCCCATGGTCTCAGAGCATTGACTCTTCTAAGAGTCCTAAGATTCCTGCTCACACTGATGGGGTGCAGCTGTGGGACCCTATTTTCAGAGATGATGTCCTCCACCCAACTTTCAAAAAGCTGAAAGGGTCTTCAGTAGAGATGGATAGTCGAGCTGGGCTATCAGACGGTCACCTCTGTAGCTGTAGTGTCATTTTTCCTATGGTCCAATGTGTAAATTAAACAAAAAAGTGCACGTTTGTTATGATTTCCAAGATGGGGACCAGGATGTGGACATAATAAAAAAATAGGGAACATGATAGGAGACATTTCTACAATACATATAATCATTCTTATCTATCTAATACGATGACAACAGCTCTCCATACCTGCAGTCCACCACAAGGACCACCCTCTCTATTCCCTGAAAAGTGAAATCATCCTCAGTGACGAAGAGAGGGGGCTAAGCGCCCCCCATGGTCTCAGAGCATTGACTCTTCTAAGAGTCCTAAGAGTCCTGCTCACACTGATGGGGTGCAGCTGTGGGACCCTATTTTCAGAGATGATGTTCTCCACCCAACTCTCAAAAAGCTGAAAGGGTCTTCAGTAGAGATGGATAGTCGAGCTGGGCTATCAGACGGTCACCTCTGTAGCTGTAGTGTCATTTTTCCTATGGTCCAATGTGTAAATTAAACAAAAAAGTGCACGTTTGTTATGATGTCCAAGATGGGGACCAGGATGTGGACATAATAAAAAATTAGGGAACATGATAGGAGACATTTCTACAATACATATAATCATTCTTATCTATTTAATACGATGACAACAGCTCTCCATACCTGCAGTCCACCACAAGGACCACCCTCTCTAATCCCTGAAAAATGAAATCATCCTCAGTGACGAAGAGAGGGGGCTAAGCGCCCCCCATGGTCTCAGAGCATTGACTCTTCTAAGAGTTCTAAGAGTCCTGCTCACACTGATGGGGTGCAGCTGTGGGACCCTATTTTCAGAGATGATGTCCTCCACCCAACTCTCAAAAAGCTGAAAGGGTCTTCAGTAGAGATGGATAGTCGAGCTGGGCTATCAGACGGTCACCTCTGTAGCTGTAGTGTCATTTTTCCTATGGTCCAATGTGTAAATTAAACAAAAAAGTGCACGTTTGTTATGATGTCCAAGATGGGGACCAGGATGTGGACATAATAAAAAATTAGGGAACATGATAGGAGACATTTCTACAATACATATAATCATTCTTATCTATCTAATACGATGATAACAGCTCTCGATATCTGCAGTCCACCACAAGGACCACCCTCTCTAATCCCTGAAAAATGAAATCATCCTCAGTGATGAAGAGAGGGGGCTAAGTGCCCCCAATGGTCTCAGAGCTTTGACTCTTCTAAGAGTCCTAAGAGTCCTGCTCACACTGATGGGGTGCAGCTGTGGGACCCTATTTTCAGAGATGATGTCCTCCACCCAACTCTCAAAAAGCTGAAAGGGTCTTCAGTAGAGATGGATAGTCGAGCTGGGCTATCAGACGGTCACCTCTGTAGCTGTAGTGTCATTTTTCCTATGGTCCAATGTGTAAATTAAACAAAAAAGTGCACGTTTGTTATGATGTCCAAGATGGGGACCAGGATGTGGACATAATAAAAAATTAGGGAACATGATAGGAGACATTTCTACAATACATATAATCATTCTTATCTATCTAATACGATGACAACAGCTCTCCATACCTGCAGTCCACCACAAGGACCACCCTCTCTAATCCCTGAAAAATGAAATCATCCTCAGTGACGAAGAGAGGGGGCTAAGCGCCCCCATGGTCTCAGAGCATTAACTCTTCTAAGAGTCCTAAGAGTCCTGCTCACACTGATGGGGTGCAGCTGTGGGACCCTATTTTCAGAGATGATGTCCTCCACCCAACTCTCAAAAAGCTGAAAGGGTCTTCAGTAGAGAGGGATAGTCGAGCTGGGCTATCAGACGGTCACCTCTGTAGCTGTAGTGTCATTTTTCCTATGGTCCAATGTGTAAATTAAACAAAAAAGTGCACGTTTGTTATGATGTCCAAGATGGGGACCAGGATGTGGACATAATAAAAAATTAGGGAACATGATAGGAGACATTTCTACAATACATATAATCATTCTTATCTATCTAATACGATGATAACAGCTCTCCATATCTGCAGTCCACCACAAGGACCACCCTCTCTAATCCCTGAAAAATGAAATCATCCTCAGTGATGAAGAGAGGGGGCTAAGTGCCCCCAATGGTCTCAGAGCATTGACTCTTCTAAGAGTCCTAAGAGTCCTGCTCACACTGATGGGGTGCAGCTGTGGGACCCTATTTTCAGAGATGATGTCCTCCACCCAACTCTCAAAAAGCTGAAAGGGTCTTCAGTAGAGATGGATAGTCGAGCTGGGCTATCAGACGGTCACCTCTGTAGCTGTAGTGTCATTTTTCCTATGGTCCAATGTGTAAATTAAACAAAAAAGTGCACGTTTGTTATGATGTCCAAGATGGGGACCAGGATGTGGACATAATAAAAAATTAGGGAACATGATAGGAGACATTTCTACAATACATATAATCATTCTTATCTATCTAATACGATGACAACAGCTCTCCATACCTGCAGTCCACCACAAGGACCACCCTCTCTAATCCCTGAAAAATGAAATCATCCTCAGTGATGAAGAGAGGGGGCTAAGTGCCCCCAATGGTCTCAGAGCATTGACTCTTCTAAGAGTCCTAAGAGTCCTGCTCACACTGATGGGGTGCAGCTGTGGGACCCTATTTTCAGAGATGATGTCCTCCACCCAACTCTCAAAAAGCTGAAAGGGTCTTCAGTAGAGATGGATAGTCGAGCTGGGCTATCAGACGGTCACCTCTGTAGCTGTAGTGTCATTTTTCCTATGGTCCAATGTGTAAATTAAACAAAAAAGTGCACGTTTGTTATGATGTTCAAGATGGGGACCAGGATGTGGACATAATAAAAAAATAGGGAACATGATAGGAGACATTTCTACAATACATATAATCATTCTTATCTATTTAATACGATCACAACAGCTCTCCATACCTGCAGTCCACCACAAGGACCACTCTCTCTAATCCCTGAAAAATGAAATCATCCTCAGTGACGAAGAGAGGGGGCTAAGCGCCCCCCATGGTCTCAGAGCATTGACTCTTCTAAGAGTCCTAAGATTCCTGCTCACACTGATGGGGTGCAGCTGTGGGACCCTATTTTCAGAGATGATGTCCTCCACCCAACTTTCAAAAAGCTGAAAGGGTCTTCAGTAGAGATGGATAGTCGAGCTGGGCTATCAGACGGTCACCTCTGTAGCTGTAGTGTCATTTTTCCTATGGTCCAATGTGTAAATTAAACAAAAAAGTGCACGTTTGTTATGATTTCCAAGATGGGGACCAGGATGTGGACATAATAAAAAAATAGGGAACATGATAGGAGACATTTCTACAATACATATAATCATTCTTATCTATCTAATACGATGACAACAGCTCTCCATACCTGCAGTCCACCACAAGGACCACCCTCTCTATTCCCTGAAAAGTGAAATCATCCTCAGTGACGAAGAGAGGGGGCTAAGCGCCCCCCATGGTCTCAGAGCATTGACTCTTCTAAGAGTCCTAAGAGTCCTGCTCACACTGATGGGGTGCAGCTGTGGGACCCTATTTTCAGAGATGATGTTCTCCACCCAACTCTCAAAAAGCTGAAAGGGTCTTCAGTAGAGATGGATAGTCGAGCTGGGCTATCAGACGGTCACCTCTGTAGCTGTAGTGTCATTTTTCCTATGGTCCAATGTGTAAATTAAACAAAAAAGTGCACGTTTGTTATGATGTCCAAGATGGGGACCAGGATGTGGACATAATAAAAAATTAGGGAACATGATAGGAGACATTTCTACAATACATATAATCATTCTTATCTATTTAATACGATGACAACAGCTCTCCATACCTGCAGTCCACCACAAGGACCACCCTCTCTAATCCCTGAAAAATGAAATCATCCTCAGTGACGAAGAGAGGGGGCTAAGCGCCCCCCATGGTCTCAGAGCATTGACTCTTCTAAGAGTCCTAAGAGTCCTGCTCACACTGATGGGGTGCAGCTGTGGGACCCTATTTTCAGAGATGATGTCCTCCACCCAACTCTCAAAAAGCTGAAAGGGTCTTCAGTAGAGATGGATAGTCGAGCTGGGCTATCAGACGGTCACCTCTGTAGCTGTAGTGTCATTTTTCCTATGGTCCAATGTGTAAATTAAACAAAAAAGTGCACGTTTGTTATGATGTCCAAGATGGGGACCAGGATGTGGACATAATAAAAAATTAGGGAACATGATAGGAGACATTTCTACAATACATATAATCATTCTTATCTATCTAATACGATGATAACAGCTCTCGATATCTGCAGTCCACCACAAGGACCACCCTCTCTAATCCCTGAAAAATGAAATCATCCTCAGTGATGAAGAGAGGGGGCTAAGTGCCCCCAATGGTCTCAGAGCATTGACTCTTCTAAGAGTCCTAAGAGTCCTGCTCACACTGATGGGGTGCAGCTGTGGGACCCTATTTTCAGAGATGATGTCCTCCACCCAACTCTCAAAAAGCTGAAAGGGTCTTCAGTAGAGATGGATAGTCGAGCTGGGCTATCAGACGGTCACCTCTGTAGCTGTAGTGTCATTTTTCCTATGGTCCAATGTGTAAATTAAACAAAAAAGTGCACGTTTGTTATGATGTCCAAGATGGGGACCAGGATGTGGACATAATAAAAAATTAGGGAACATGATAGGAGACATTTCTACAATACATATAATCATTCTTATCTATCTAATACGATGACAACAGCTCTCCATACCTGCAGTCCACCACAAGGACCACCCTCTCTAATCCCTGAAAAATGAAATCATCCTCAGTGACGAAGAGAGGGGGCTAAGCGCCCCCATGGTCTCAGAGCATTAACTCTTCTAAGAGTCCTAAGAGTCCTGCTCACACTGATGGGGTGCAGCTGTGGGACCCTATTTTCAGAGATGATGTCCTCCACCCAACTCTCAAAAAGCTGAAAGGGTCTTCAGTAGAGATGGATAGTCGAGCTGGGCTATCAGACGGTCACCTCTGTAGCTGTAGTGTCATTTTTCCTATGGTCCAATGTGTAAATTAAACAAAAAAGTGCACGTTTGTTATGATGTCCAAGATGGGGACCAGGATGTGGACATAATAAAAAATTAGGGAACATGATAGGAGACATTTCTACAATACATATAATCATTCTTATCTATCTAATACGATGACAACAGCTCTCCATACCTGCAGTCCACCACAAGGACCACCCTCTCTAATCCCTGAAAAATGAAATCATCCTCAGGGACGAAGAGAGGGGGCTAAGCGCCCCCCATAGTTTTAGAGCATTGACTCTTCTAAGAGTCCTAAGAGTCCTGCTTACACTGATGGGGTGCAGCTGTGGGACCCTATTTTAAGAGATGATGTCCTCCACCCAACTCTCAAAAAGCTGAAAGGGTCTTCAGTAGAGATGGATAGTCGAGCTGGGCTATCAGACGGTCACCTCTGTAGCTGTAGTGTCATTTTTCCTATGGTCCAATGTTTAAATTAAACAAAAAAGTGCACGTTTGTTATGATGTCCAAGATGGGGACCAGGATGTGGACATAATAAAAAATTAGGGAACATGATAGGAGACATTTCTACAATACATATAATCATTCTTATCTATCTAATACGATGATAACAGCTCTCCATATCTGCAGTCCACCACAAGGACCACCCTCTCTAATCCCTGAAAAATGAAATCATCCTCAGTGATGAAGAGAGGGGGCTAAGTGCCCCCAATGGTCTCAGAGCATTGACTCTTCTAAGAGTCCTAAGAGTCCTGCTCACACTGATGGGGTGCAGCTGTGGGACCCTATTTTCAGAGATGATGTCCTCCACCCAACTCTCAAAAAGCTGAAAGGGTCTTCAGTAGAGATGGATAGTCGAGCTGGGCTATCAGACGGTCACCTCTGTAGCTGTAGTGTCATTTTTCCTATGGTCCAATGTGTAAATTAAACAAAAAAGTGCACGTTTGTTATGATGTCCAAGATGGGGACCAGGATGTGGACATAATAAAAAATTAGGGAACATGATAGGAGACATTTCTACAATACATATAATCATTCTTATCTATCTAATACGATGACAACAGCTCTCCATACCTGCAGTCCACCACAAGGACCACCCTCTCTAATCCCTGAAAAATGAAATCATCCTCAGTGACGAAGAGAGGGGGCTAAGCGCCCCCATGGTCTCAGAGCATTGACTCTTCTAAGAGTCCTAAGAGTCCTGCTCACACTGATGGGGTGCAGCTGTGGGACCCTATTTTCAGAGATGATGTCCTCCACCCAACTCTCAAAAAGCTGAAAGGGTCTTCAGTAGAGATGGATAGTCGAGCTGGGCTATCAGACGGTCACCTCTGTAGCTGTAGTGTCATTTTTCCTATGGTCCAATGTGTAAATTAAACAAAAAAGTGCACGTTTGTTATGATGTCCAAGATGGGGACCAGGATGTGGACATAATAAAAAATTAGGGAACATGATAGGAGACATTTCTACAATACATATAATCATTCTTATCTATCTAATACGATGACAACAGCTCTCCATACCTGCAGTCCACCACAAGGACCACCCTCTCTAATCCCTGAAAAATGAAATCATCCTCAGGGACGAAGAGAGGGGGCTAAGCGCCCCCCATGGTTTTAGAGCATTGACTCTTCTAAGAGTCCTAAGAGTCCTGCTTACACTGATGGGGTGCAGCTGTGGGACCCTATTTTAAGAGATGATGTCCTCCACCCAACTCTCAAAAAGCTGAAAGGGTCTTCAGTAGAGATGGATAGTCGAGCTGGGCTATCAGACGGTCACCTCTGTAGCTGTAGTGTCATTTTTCCTATGGTCCAATGTGTAAATTAAACAAAAAAGTGCACGTTTGTTATGATGTCCAAGATGGGGACCAGGATGTGGACATAATAAAAAATTAGGGAACATGATAGGAGACATTTCTACAATACATATAATCATTCTTATCTATCTAATACGATGACAACAGCTCTCCATACCTGCAGTCCACCACAAGGACCACCCTCTCTAATCCCTGAAAAATGAAATCATCCTCAGTGACGAAGAGAGGGGGCTAAGCGCCCCCATGGTCTCAGAGCATTAACTCTTCTAAGAGTCCTAAGAGTCCTGCTCACACTGATGGGGTGCAGCTGTGGGACCCTATTTTCAGAGATGATGTCTTCCACCCAACTCTCAAAAAGCTGAAAGGGTCTTCAGTAGAGATGGATAGTCGAGCTGGGCTATCAGACGGTCACCTCTGTAGCTGTAGTGTCATTTTTCCTATGGTCCAATGTGTAAATTAAACAAAAAAGTGCACGTTTGTTATGATGTCCAAGATGGGGACCAGGATGTGGACATAATAAAAAATTAGGGAACATGATAGGAGACATTTCTACAATACATATAATCATTCTTATCTATCTAATACGATGACAACAGCTCTCCATACCTGCAGTCCACCACAAGGACCACCCTCTCTAATCCCTGAAAAATGAAATCATCCTCAGGGACGAAGAGAGGGGGCTAAGCGCCCCCCATGGTTTTAGAGCATTGACTCTTCTAAGAGTCCTAAGAGTCCTGCTTACACTGATGGGGTGCAGCTGTGGGACCCTATTTTAAGAGATGATGTCCTCCACCCAACTCTCAAAAAGCTGAAAGGGTCTTCAGTAGAGATGGATAGTCGAGCTGGGCTATCAGACGGTCACCTCTGTAGCTGTAGTGTCATTTTTCCTATGGTCCAATGTGTAAATTAAACAAAAAAGTGCACGTTTGTTATGATGTCCAAGATGGGGACCAGGATGTGGACATAATAAAAAATTAGGGAACATGATAGGAGACATTTCTACAATACATATAATCATTCTTATCTATCTAATACGATCACAACAGCTCTCCATACCTGCAGTCCACCACAAGGACCACTCTCTCTAATCCCTGAAAAATGAAATCATCCTCAGTGACGAAGAGAGGGGGCTAAGCGCCCCCCATGGTCTCAAAACATTGACTCTTCTAAGAGTCCTAAGAGTCCTGCTCACACTGATGGGGTGCAGCTGTGGGACCCTATTTTCAGAGATGATGTCCTCCACCCAACTCTCAAAAAGCTGAAAGGGTCTTCAGTAGAGATGGATAGTCGAGCTGGGCTACCAGACGGTCACCTCTGTAGCTGTAGTGTCATTTTTCCTATGGTCCAATGTGTAAATTAAACAAAAAAGTGCACGTTTGTTATGATTTCCAAGATGGGGACCAGGATGTGGACATAATAAAAAAATAGGGAACATGATAGGAGACATTTCTACAATACATATAATCATTCTTATCTATCTAATACGATGACAACAGCTCTCCATACCTGCAGTCCACCACAAGGACCACCCTCTCTATTCCCTGAAAAGTGAAATCATCCTCAGTGACGAAGAGAGGGGGCTAAGCGCCCCCCATGGTCTCAAAACATTGACTCTTCTAAGAGTCCTAAGAGTCCTGCTCACACTGATGGGGTGCAGCTGTGGGACCCTATTTTCAGAGATGATGTCCTCCACCCAACTCTCAAAAAGCTGAAAGGGTCTTCAGTAGAGATGGATAGTCGAGCTGGGCTATCAGACGGTCACCTCTGTAGCTGTAGTGTCATTTTTCCTATGGTCCAATGTGTAAATTAAACAAAAAAGTGCACGTTTGTTATGATGTCCAAGATGGGGACCAGGATGTGGACATAATAAAAAATTAGGGAACATGATAGGAGACATTTCTACAATACATATAATCATTCTTATCTATCTAATACGATGACAACAGCTCTCCATACCTGCAGTCCACCACAAGGACCACCCTCTCTAATCCCTGAAAAATGAAATCATCCTCAGGGACGAAGAGAGGGGGCTAAGCGCCCCCCATGGTTTTAGAGCATTGACTCTTCTAAGAGTCCTAAGAGTCCTGCTTACACTGATGGGGTGCAGCTGTGGGACCCTATTTTAAGAGATGATGTCCTCCACCCAACTCTCAAAAAGCTGAAAGGGTCTTCAGTAGAGATGGATAGTCGAGCTGGGCTATCAGACGGTCACCTCTGTAGCTGTAGTGTCATTTTTCCTATGGTCCAATGTGTAAATTAAACAAAAAAGTGCACGTTTGTTATGATGTCCAAGATGGGGACCAGGATGTGGACATAATAAAAAATTAGGGAACATGATAGGAGACATTTCTACAATACATATAATCATTCTTATCTATCTAATACGATGACAACAGCTCTCCATACCTGCAGTCCACCACAAGGACCACCCTCTCTAATCCCTGAAAAATGAAATCATCCTCAGTGACGAAGAGAGGGGGCTAAGCGCCCCCATGGTCTCAGAGCATTAACTCTTCTAAGAGTCCTAAGAGTCCTGCTCACACTGATGGGGTGCAGCTGTGGGACCCTATTTTCAGAGATGATGTCCTCCACCCAACTCTCAAAAAGCTGAAAGGGTCTTCAGTAGAGATGGATAGTCGAGCTGGGCTATCAGACGGTCACCTCTGTAGCTGTAGTGTCATTTTTCCTATGGTCCAATGTGTAAATTAAACAAAAAAGTGCACGTTTGTTATGATGTCCAAGATGGGGACCAGGATGTGGACATAATAAAAAATTAGGGAACATGATAGGAGACATTTCTACAATACATTTAATCATTCTTATCTATCTAATACGATGACAACAGCTCTCCATACCTGCAGTCCACCACAAGGACCACCCTCTCTAATCCCTGAAAAATGAAATCATCCTCAGGGACGAAGAGAGGGGGCTAAGCGCCCCCCATGGTTTTAGAGCATTGACTCTTCTAAGAGTCCTAAGAGTCCTGCTTACACTGATGGGGTGCAGCTGTGGGACCCTATTTTAAGAGATGATGTCCTCCACCCAACTCTCAAAAAGCTGAAAGGGTCTTCAGTAGAGATGGATAGTCGAGCTGGGCTATCAGACGGTCACCTCTGTAGCTGTAGTGTCATTTTTCCTATGGTCCAATGTGTAAATTAAACAAAAAAGTGCACGTTTGTTATGATGTCCAAGATGGGGACCAGGATGTGGACATAATAAAAAATTAGGGAACATGATAGGAGACATTTCTACAATACATATAATCATTCTTATCTATCTAATACGATCACAACAGCTCTCCATACCTGCAGTCCACCACAAGGACCAATCTCTCTAATCCCTGAAAAATGAAATCATCCTCAGTGACGAAGAGAGGGGGCTAAGCGCCCCCCATGGTCTCAAAACATTGACTCTTCTAAGAGTCCTAAGAGTCCTGCTCACACTGATGGGGTGCAGCTGTGGGACCCTATTTTCAGAGATGATGTCCTCCACCCAACTCTCAAAAAGCTGAAAGGGTCTTCAGTAGAGATGGATAGTCGAGCTGGGCTACCAGACGGTCACCTCTGTAGCTGTAGTGTCATTTTTCCTATGGTCCAATGTGTAAATTAAACAAAAAAGTGCACGTTTGTTATGATTTCCAAGATGGGGACCAGGATGTGGACATAATAAAAAAATAGGGAACATGATAGGAGACATTTCTACAATACATATAATCATTCTTATCTATCTAATACGATGACAACAGCTCTCCATACCTGCAGTCCACCACAAGGACCACCCTCTCTATTCCCTGAAAAGTGAAATCATCCTCAGTGACGAAGAGAGGGGGCTAAGCGCCCCCCATGGTCTCAAAACATTGACTCTTCTAAGAGTCCTAAGAGTCCTGCTCACACTGATGGGGTGCAGCTGTGGGACCCTATTTTCAGAGATGATGTTCTCCACCCAACTCTCAAAAAGCTGAAAGGGTCTTCAGTAGAGATGGATAGTCGAGCTGGGCTATCAGACGGTCACCTCTGTAGCTGTAGTGTCATTTTTCCTATGGTCCAATGTGTAAATTAAACAAAAAGTGCACGTTTGTTATGATGTCCAAGATGGGGACCAGGATGTGGACATAATAAAAAATTAGGGAACATGATAGGAGACATTTCTACAATACATATAATCATTCTTATCTATTTAATACGATGACAACAGCTCTCCATACCTGCAGTCCACCACAAGGACCACCCTCTCTAATCCCTGAAAAATGAAATCATCCTCAGTGACGAAGAGAGGGGGCTAAGCGCCCCCCATGGTCTGAGAGCATTGACTCTTCTAAGAGTCCTAAGAGTCCTGCTCACACTGATGGGGTGCAGCTGTGGGACCCTATTTTCAGAGATGATGTCCTCCACCCAACTCTCAAAAAGCTGAAAGGGTCTTCAGTAGAGATGGATTGTCGAGCTGGGCTATCAGACGGTCACCTCTGTAGCTGTAGTGTCATTTTTCCTATGGTCCAATGTGTAAATTAAACAAAAAAGTGCACGTTTGTTATGATGTCCAAGATGGGGACCAGGATGTGGACATAATAAAAAATTAGGGAACATGATAGGAGACATTTCTACAATACATATAATCATTCTTATCTATCTAATACGATGATAACAGCTCTCCATACCTGCAGTCCACCACAAGGACCACCCTCTCTATTCCCTGAAAAGTGAAATCATCCTCAGTGACGAAGAGAGGGGGCTAAGCGCCCCCCATGGTCTCAAAACATTGACTCTTCTAAGAGTCCTAAGAGTCCTGCTCACACTGATGGGGTGCAGCTGTGGGACCCTATTTTCAGAGATGATGTCCTCCACCCAACTCTCAAAAAGCTGAAAGGGTCTTCAGTAGAGATGGATAGTCGAGCTGGGCTACCAGACGGTCACCTCTGTAGCTGTAGTGTCATTTTTCCTATGGTCCAATGTGTAAATTAAACAAAAAAGTGCACGTTTGTTATGATTTCCAAGATGGGGACCAGGATGTGGACATAATAAAAAAATAGGGAACATGATAGGAGACATTTCTACAATACATATAATCATTCTTATCTATCTAATACGATGACAACAGCTCTCCATACCTGCAGTCCACCACAAGGACCACCCTCTCTAATCCCTGAAAAATGAAATCATCCTCAGTGACGAAGAGAGGGGGCTAAGCGCCCCCCATGGTCTGAGAGCATTGACTCTTCTAAGAGTCCTAAGAGTCCTGCTCACACTGATGGGGTGCAGCTGTGGGACCCTATTTTCAGAGATGATGTCCTCCACCCAACTCTCAAAAAGCTGAAAGGGTCTTCAGTAGAGATGGATTGTCGAGCTGGGCTATCAGACGGTCACCTCTGTAGCTGTAGTGTCATTTTTCCTATGGTCCAATGTGTAAATTAAACAAAAAAGTGCACGTTTGTTATGATGTCCAAGATGGGGACCAGGATGTGGACATAATAAAAAATTAGGGAACATGATAGGAGACATTTCTACAATACATATAATCATTCTTATCTATCTAATACGATGATAACAGCTCTCCATACCTGCAGTCCACCACAAGGACCACCCTCTCTATTCCCTGAAAAGTGAAATCATCCTCAGTGACGAAGAGAGGGGGCTAAGCGCCCCCCATGGTCTCAAAACATTGACTCTTCTAAGAGTCCTAAGAGTCCTGCTCACACTGATGGGGTGCAGCTGTGGGACCCTATTTTCAGAGATGATGTCCTCCACCCAACTCTCAAAAAGCTGAAAGGGTCTTCAGTAGAGATGGATAGTCGAGCTGGGCTACCAGACGGTCACCTCTGTAGCTGTAGTGTCATTTTTCCTATGGTCCAATGTGTAAATTAAACAAAAAAGTGCACGTTTGTTATGATTTCCAAGATGGGGACCAGGATGTGGACATAATAAAAAAATAGGGAACATGATAGGAGACATTTCTACAATACATATAATCATTCTTATCTATCTAATACGATGACAACAGCTCTCCATACCTGCAGTCCACCACAAGGACCACCCTCTCTATTCCCTGAAAAGTGAAATCATCCTCAGTGACGAAGAGAGGGGGCTAAGCGCCCCCCATGGTCTCAAAACATTGACTCTTCTAAGAGTCCTAAGAGTCCTGCTCACACTGATGGGGTGCAGCTGTGGGACCCTATTTTCAGAGATGATGTCCTCCACCCAACTCTCAAAAAGCTGAAAGGGTCTTCAGTAGAGATGGATAGTCGAGCTGGGCTATCAGACGGTCACCTCTGTAGCTGTAGTGTCATTTTTCCTATTGTCCAATGTGTAAATTAAACAAAAAAGTGCACGTTTGTTATGATGTCCAAGATGGGGACCAGGATGTGGACATAATAAAAAATTAGGGAACATGATAGGAGACATTTCTACAATACATATAATCATTCTTATCTATCTAATACGATGACAACAGCTCTCCATACCTGCAGTCCACCACAAGGACCACCCTCTCTAATCCCTGAAAAATGAAATCATCCTCAGGGACGAAGAGAGGGGGCTAAGCGCCCCCCATGGTTTTAGAGCATTGACTCTTCTAAGAGTCCTAAGAGTCCTGCTTACACTGATGGGGTGCAGCTGTGGGACCCTATTTTAAGAGATGATGTCCTCCACCCAACTCTCAAAAAGCTGAAAGGGTCTTCAGTAGAGATGGATAGTCGAGCTGGGCTATCAGACGGTCACCTCTGTAGCTGTAGTGTCATTTTTCCTATGGTCCAATGTGTAAATTAAACAAAAAAGTGCACGTTTGTTATGATGTCCAAGATGGGGACCAGGATGTGGACATAATAAAAAATTAGGGAACATGATAGGAGACATTTCTACAATACATATAATCATTCTTATCTATCTAATACGATGACAACAGCTCTCCATACCTGCAGTCCACCACAAGGACCACCCTCTCTAATCCCTGAAAAATGAAATCATCCTCAGTGACGAAGAGAGGGGGCTAAGCGCCCCCATGGTCTCAGAGCATTAACTCTTCTAAGAGTCCTAAGAGTCCTGCTCACACTGATGGGGTGCAGCTGTGGGACCCTATTTTCAGAGATGATGTCCTCCACCCAACTCTCAAAAAGCTGAAAGGGTCTTCAGTAGAGATGGATAGTCGAGCTGGGCTATCAGACGGTCACCTCTGTAGCTGTAGTGTCATTTTTCCTATGGTCCAATGTGTAAATTAAACAAAAAAGTGCACGTTTGTTATGATGTCCAAGATGGGGACCAGGATGTGGACATAATAAAAAATTAGGGAACATGATAGGAGACATTTCTACAATACATATAATCATTCTTATCTATCTAATACGATGACAACAGCTCTCCATACCTGCAGTCCACCACAAGGACCACCCTCTCTAATCCCTGAAAAATGAAATCATCCTCAGGGACGAAGAGAGGGGGCTAAGCGCCCCCCATGGTTTTAGAGCATTGACTCTTCTAAGAGTCCTAAGAGTCCTGCTTACACTGATGGGGTGCAGCTGTGGGACCCTATTTTAAGAGATGATGTCCTCCACCCAACTCTCAAAAAGCTGAAAGGGTCTTCAGTAGAGATGGATAGTCGAGCTGGGCTATCAGACGGTCACCTCTGTAGCTGTAGTGTCATTTTTCCTATGGTCCAATGTGTAAATTAAACAAAAAAGTGCACGTTTGTTATGATGTCCAAGATGGGGACCAGGATGTGGACATAATAAAAATTAGGGAACATGATAGGAGACATTTCTACAATACATATAATCATTCTTATCTATCTAATACGATCACAACAGCTCTCCATACCTGCAGTCCACCACAAGGACCAATCTCTCTAATCCCTGAAAAATGAAATCATCCTCAGTGACGAAGAGAGGGGGCTAAGCGCCCCCCATGGTCTCAAAACATTGACTCTTCTAAGAGTCCTAAGAGTCCTGCTCACACTGATGGGGTGCAGCTGTGGGACCCTATTTTCAGAGATGATGTCCTCCACCCAACTCTCAAAAAGCTGAAAGGGTCTTCAGTAGAGATGGATAGTCGAGCTGGGCTACCAGACGGTCACCTCTGTAGCTGTAGTGTCATTTTTCCTATGGTCCAATGTGTAAATTAAACAAAAAAGTGCACGTTTGTTATGATTTCCAAGATGGGGACCAGGATGTGGACATAATAAAAAAATAGGGAACATGATAGGAGACATTTCTACAATACATATAATCATTCTTATCTATCTAATACGATGACAACAGCTCTCCATACCTGCAGTCCACCACAAGGACCACCCTCTCTATTCCCTGAAAAGTGAAATCATCCTCAGTGACGAAGAGAGGGGGCTAAGCGCCCCCCATGGTCTCAAAACATTGACTCTTCTAAGAGTCCTAAGAGTCCTGCTCACACTGATGGGGTGCAGCTGTGGGACCCTATTTTCAGAGATGATGTTCTCCACCCAACTCTCAAAAAGCTGAAAGGGTCTTCAGTAGAGATGGATAGTCGAGCTGGGCTATCAGACGGTCACCTCTGTAGCTGTAGTGTCATTTTTCCTATGGTCCAATGTGTAAATTAAACAAAAAAGTGCACGTTTGTTATGATGTCCAAGATGGGGACCAGGATGTGGACATAATAAAAAATTAGGGAACATGATAGGAGACATTTCTACAATACATATAATCATTCTTATCTATTTAATACGATGACAACAGCTCTCCATACCTGCAGTCCACCACAAGGACCACCCTCTCTAATCCCTGAAAAATGAAATCATCCTCAGTGACGAAGAGAGGGGGCTAAGCGCCCCCCATGGTCTGAGAGCATTGACTCTTCTAAGAGTCCTAAGAGTCCTGCTCACACTGATGGGGTGCAGCTGTGGGACCCTATTTTCAGAGATGATGTCCTCCACCCAACTCTCAAAAAGCTGAAAGGGTCTTCAGTAGAGATGGATTGTCGAGCTGGGCTATCAGACGGTCACCTCTGTAGCTGTAGTGTCATTTTTCCTATGGTCCAATGTGTAAATTAAACAAAAAAGTGCACGTTTGTTATGATGTCCAAGATGGGGACCAGGATGTGGACATAATAAAAAATTAGGGAACATGATAGCAGACATTTCTACAATACATATAATCATTCTTATCTATCTAATACGATGATAACAGCTCTCCATACCTGCAGTCCACCACAAGGACCACCCTCTCTAATCCCTGAAAAATGAAATCATCCTCAGTGACGAAGAGAGGGGGCTAAGTGCCCCCAATGGTCTCAGAGCATTGACTCTTCTAAGAGTCCTAAGAGTCCTGCTCACACTGATGGGGTGCAGCTGTGGGACCCTATTTTCAGAGATGATGTCCTCCACCCAACTCTCAAAAAGCTGAAAGGGTCTTCAGTAGAGATGGATAGTCGAGCTGGGCTATCAGACGGTCACCTCTGTAGCTGTAGTGTCATTTTTCCTATGGTCCAATGTGTAAATTAAACAAAAAAGTGCACGTTTGTTATGATGTCCAAGATGGGGACCAGGATGTGGACATAATAAAAAATTAGGGAACATGATAGGAGACATTTCTACAATACATATAATCATTCTTATCTATCTAATACGATGACAACAGCTCTCCATACCTGCAGTCCACCACAAGGACCACCCTCTCTAATCCCTGAAAAATGAAATCATCCTCAGGGACGAAGAGAGGGGGCTAAGCGCCCCCCATGGTTTTAGAGCATTGACTCTTCTAAGAGTCCTAAGAGTCCTGCTTACACTGATGGGGTGCAGCTGTGGGACCCTATTTTAAGAGATGATGTCCTCCACCCAACTCTCAAAAAGCTGAAAGGGTCTTCAGTAGAGATGGATAGTCGAGCTGGGCTATCAGACGGTCACCTCTGTAGCTGTAGTGTCATTTTTCCTATGGTCCAATGTGTAAATTAAACAAAAAAGTGCACGTTTGTTATGATGTCCAAGATGGGGACCAGGATGTGGACATAATAAAAAATTAGGGAACATGATAGGAGACATTTCTACAATACATATAATCATTCTTATCTATCTAATACGATGACAACAGCTCTCCATACCTGCAGTCCACCACAAGGACCACCCTCTCTAATCCCTGAAAAATGAAATCATCCTCAGTGACGAAGAGAGGGGGCTAAGCGCCCCCATGGTCTCAGAGCATTAACTCTTCTAAGAATCCTAAGAGTCCTGCTCACACTGATGGGGTGCAGCTGTGGGACCCTATTTTCAGAGATGATGTCCTCCACCCAACTCTCAAAAAGCTGAAAGGGTCTTCAGTAGAGATGGATAGTCGAGCTGGGCTATCAGACGGTCACCTCTGTAGCTGTAGTGTCATTTTTCCTATGGTCCAATGTGTAAATTAAACAAAAAAGTGCACGTTTGTTATGATGTCCAAGATGGGGACCAGGATGTGGACATAATAAAAAATTAGGGAACATGATAGGAGACATTTCTACAATACATATAATCATTCTTATCTATCTAATACGATCACAACAGCTCTCCATACCTGCAGTCCACCACAAGGACCACCCTCTCTATTCCCTGAAAAGTGAAATCATCCTCAGTGACGAAGAGAGGGGGCTAAGCGCCCCCCATGGTCTCAAAACATTGACTCTTCTAAGAGTCCTAAGAGTCCTGCTCACACTGATGGGGTGCAGCTGTGGGACCCTATTTTCAGAGATGATGTCCTCCACCCAACTCTCAAAAAGCTGAAAGGGTCTTCAGTAGAGATGGATTGTCGAGCTGGGCTATCAGACGGTCACCTCTGTAGCTGTAGTGTCATTTTTCCTATGGTCCAATGTGTAAATTAAACAAAAAAGTGCACGTTTGTTATGATGTCCAAGATGGGGACCAGGATGTGGACATAATAAAAAATTAGGGAACATGATAGGAGACATTTCTACAATACATATAATCATTCTTATCTATCTAATACGATGATAACAGCTCTCCATACCTGCAGTCCACCACAAGGACCACCCTCCCTAATCCCTGAAAAATGAAATCATCCTCAGTGACGAAGAGAGGGGGCTAAGTGCCCCCAATGGTCTCAGAGCATTGACTCTTCTAAGAGTCCTAAGAGTCCTGCTCACACTGATGGGGTGCAGCTGTGGGACCCTATTTTCAGAGATGATGTCCTCCACCCAAATCTCAAAAAGCTGAAAGGGTCTTCAGTAGAGATGGATAGTCGAGCTGGGCTATCAGACGGTCACCTCTGTAGCTGTAGTGTCATTTTTCCTATGGTCCAATGTGTAAATTAAACAAAAAAGTGCACGTTTGTTATGATGTCCAAGATGGGGACCAGGATGTGGACATAATAAAAAATTAGGGAACATGATAGGAGACATTTCTACAATACATATAATCATTCTTATCTATCTAATACGATGACAACAGCTCTCCATACCTGCAGTTCACCACAAGGACCACCCTCTCTAATCCCTGAAAAATGAAATCATCCTCAGTGACGAAGAGAGGGGGCTAAGCGCCCCCATGGTCTCAGAGCATTAACTCTTCTAAGAGTCCTAAGAGTCCTGCTCACACTGATGGGGTGCAGCTGTGGGACCCTATTTTCAGAGATGATGTCCTCCACCCAACTCTCAAAAAGCTGAAAGGGTCTTCAGTAGAGATGGATAGTCGAGCTGGGCTACCAGACGGTCACCTCTGTAGCTGTAGTGTCATTTTTCCTATGGTCCAATGTGTAAATTAAACAAAAAAGTGCACGTTTGTTATGATTTCCAAGATGGGGACCAGGATGTGGACATAATAAAAAAATAGGGAACATGATAGGAGACATTTCTACAATACATATAATCATTCTTATCTATCTAATACGATGACAACAGCTCTCCATACCTGCAGTCCACCACAAGGACCACCCTCTCTATTCCCTGAAAAGTGAAATCATCCTCAGTGACGAAGAGAGGGGGCTAAGCGCCCCCCATGGTCTCAAAACATTGACTCTTCTAAGAGTCCTAAGAGTCCTGCTCACACTGATGGGGTGCAGCTGTGGGACCCTATTTTCAGAGATGATGTTCTCCACCCAACTCTCAAAAAGCTGAAAGGGTCTTCAGTAGAGATGGATAGTCGAGCTGGGCTATCAGACGGTCACCTCTGTAGCTGTAGTGTCATTTTTCCTATGGTTCAATGTGTAAATTAAACAAAAAAGTGCACGTTTGTTATGATGTCCAAGATGGGGACCAGGATGTGGACATAATAAAAAATTAGGGAACATGATAGGAGACATTTCTACAATACATATAATCATTCTTATCTATCTAATACGATGACAACAGCTCTCCATACCTGCAGTCCACCACAAGGACCACCCTCTCTAATCCCTGAAAAATGAAATCATCCTCAGTGACGAAGAGAGGGGGCTAAGCGCCCCCATGGTCTCAGAGCATTAACTCTTCTAAGAGTCCTAAGAGTCCTGCTCACACTGATGGGGTGCAGCTGTGGGACCCTATTTTCAGAGATGATGTCCTCCACCCAACTCTCAAAAAGCTGAAAGGGTCTTCAGTAGAGATGGATAGTCGAGCTGGGCTATCAGACGGTCACCTCTGTAGCTGTAGTGTCATTTTTCCTATGGTCCAATGTGTAAATTAAACAAAAAAGTGCACGTTTGTTATGATGCCCAAGATGGGGACCAGGATGTGGACATAATAAAAAATTAGGGAACATGATAGGAGACATTTCTACAATACATATAATCATTCTTATCTATCTAATACGATGACAACAGCTCTACATACCTGCAGTCCACCACAAGGACCACCCTCTCTAATCCCTGAAAAATGAAATCATCCTCAGTGACGAAGAGAGGGGGCTCAGTGCCCCCAATGGTCTCAGAGCATTGACTCTTCTAAGAGTCTTAAGAGTCCTGCTCACACTGATGGGGTGCAGCTGTGGGACCCTATTTTCAGAGATGATGTCCTCCACCCAACTCTCAAAATGCTGAAAGGGTCTTCAGTAGATATGGATAGTCGAGCTGGGCTATCAGACGGTCACCTCTGTAGCTGTAGTGTCATTTTTCCTATGGTCCAATGTGTAAATTAAACAAAAAAGTGCACGTTTGTTATGATGTCCAAGATGGGGACCAGGATGTGGACATAATAAAAAATTAGGGAACATGATAGGAGACATTTCTACAATACATATAATCATTCTTATCTATCTAATACGATGACAACAGCTCTCCATACCTGCAGTCCACCACAAGGACCACCCTCTCTAATCCCTGAAAAATGAAATCATCCTCAGTGACGAAGAGAGGGGGCCAAGCGCCCCCCATGGTACCAGAGCATTGACTCTTCTAAGAGTCCTAAGAGTCCTGCTCACACTGATGGGGTGAAGCTGTGGGACCCTATTTTCAGAGATGATGTCCTCCACCCAACTCTCAAAAAGCTGAAAGGGTCTTCAGTAGAGATGGATAGTCGAGCTGGGCTATCAGACGGTCACCTCTGTAGCTGTAGTGTCATTTTTCCTATGGTCCAATGTGTAAATTAAACAAAAAAGTGCACGTTTGTTATGATGTTCAAGATGGGGACCAGGATGTGGACATAATAAAAAATTAGGGAACATGATAGGAGACATTTCTACAATACATATAATCATTCTTATCTATCTAATACGATCACAACAGCTCTCCATACCTGCAGTCCACCACAAGGACCACTCTCTCTAATCCCTGAAAAATGAAATCATCCTCAGTGACGAAGAGAGGGGGCTAAGCGCCCCCCATGGTCTCAGAGCATTGACTCTTCTAAGAGTCCTAAGATTCCTGCTCACACTGATGGGGTGCAGCTGTGGGACCCTATTTTCAGAGATGATGTCCTCCACCCAACTCTCAAAAAGCTGAAAGGGTCTTCAGTAGAGATGGATAGTCGAGCTGGGCTATCAGACGGTCACCTCTGTAGCTGTAGTGTCATTTTTCCTATTGTCCAATTTGTAAATTAAACAAAAAAGTGCACGTTTGTTATGATTTCCAAGATGGGAACCAGGATGTGGACATAATAAAAAAATAGGGAACATGATAGGAGACATTTCTACAATACATATAATCATTCTTATCTATCTAATACGATGACAACAGCTCTCCATACCTGCAGTCCACCACAAGGACCACCCTCTCTATTCCCTGAAAAGTGAAATCATCCTCAGTGACGAGGAGAGGGGGCTAAGCGCCCCCCATGGTCTCAGAGCATTGACTCTTCTAAGAGTCCTAAGAGTCCTGCTCACACTGATGGGGTGCAGCTGTGGGACCCTATTTTCAGAGATGATGTCCTCCACCCAACTCTCAAAAAGCTGAAAGGGTCTTCAGTAGAGATGGATAGTCGAGCTGGGCTATCAGACGGTCACCTCTGTAGCTGTAGTGTCATTTTTCCTATGGTCCAATGTGTAAATTAAACAAAAAAGTGCACGTTTGTTATGATGTCCAAGATGGGGACCAGGATGTGGACATAATAAAAAATTAGAGAACATGATAGGAGACATTTCTACAATACATATAATCATTCTTATCTATCTAATACGATGATAACAGCTCTCCATATCTGCAGTCCACCACAAGGACCACCCTCTCTAATCCCTGAAAAATGAAATCATCCTCAGTGATGAAGAGAGGGGGCTAAGTGCCCCCAATGGTCTCAGAGCATTGACTCTTCTAAGAGAACTAAGAGTCCTGCTCACACTGATGGGGTGCAGCTGTGGGACCCTATTTTCAGAGATGATGTCCTCCACCCAACTCTCAAAAAGCTGAAAGGGTCTTCAGTAGAGATGGATAGTCGAGCTGGGCTATCAGACGGTCACCTCTGTAGCTGTAGTGTCATTTTTCCTATGGTCCAATGTGTAAATTAAACAAAAAAGTGCACGTTTGTTATGATGTCCAAGATGGGGACCAGGATGTGGACATAATAAAAAATTAGGGAACATGATAGGAGACATTTCTACAATACATATAATCATTCTTATCTATCTAATACGATGACAACAGCTCTCCATACCTGCAGTCCACCACAAGGACCACCCTCTCTAATCCCTGAAAAATGAAATCATCCTCAGTGACGAAGAGAGGGGGCTAAGCGCCCCCCATGGTTTTAGAGCATTGACTCTTCTAAGAGTCCTAAGAGTCCTGCTTACACTGATGGGGTGCAGCTGTGGGACCCTATTTTAAGAGATGATGTCCTCCACCCAACTCTCAAAAAGCTGAAAGGGTCTTCAGTAGAGATGGATAGTCGAGCTGGGCTATCAGACGGTCACCTCTGTAGCTGTAGTGTCATTTTTCCTATGGTCCAATGTGTAAATTAAACAAAAAAGTGCACGTTTGTTATGATGTCCAAGATGGGGACCAGGATGTGGACATAATAAAAAATTAGGGAACATGATAGGAGACATTTCTACAATACATATAATCATTCTTATCTATCTAATACGATGACAACAGCTCTCCATACCTGCAGTCCACCACAAGGACCACCCTCTCTAATCCCTGAAAAAAGAAATCATCCTCAGTGACGAAGAGAGGGGGCCAAGCGCCCCCCATGGTACCAGAGCATTGACTCTTCTAAGAGTCCTAAGAGTCCTGCTCACACTGATGGGGTGAAGCTGTGGGACCCTATTTTCAGAGATGATGTCCTCCACCCAACTCTCAAAAAGCTGAAAGGGTCTTCAGTAGAGATGGATAGTCGAGCTGGGCTATCAGACGGTCACCTCTGTAGCTGTAGTGTCATTTTTCCTATGGTCCAATGTGTAAATTAAACAAAAAAGTGCACGTTTGTTATGATGTCCAAGATGGGGACCAGGATGTGGACATAATAAGAAATTAGGGAACATGATAGGAGACATTTCTACAATACATATAATCATTCTTATCTATCTAATACGATGACAACAGCTCTCCATACCTGCAGTCCACCACAAGGACCACCCTCTCTAATCCCTGAAAAATGAAATCATCCTCAGGGACGAAGAGAGGGGGCTAAGCGCCCCCCATGGTTTTAGAGCATTGACTCTTCTAAGAGTCCTAAGAGTCCTGCTTACACTGATGGGGTGCAGCTGTGGGACCCTATTTTCAGAGATGATGTCCTCCACCCAACTCTCAAAAAGCTGAAAGGGTCTTCAGTAGAGATGGATAGTCGAGCTGGGCTATCAGACGGTCACCTCTGTAGCTGTAGTGTCATTTTTCCTATGGTCCAATGTGTAAATTAAACAAAAAAGTGCACGTTTGTTATGATGTTCAAGATGGGGACCAGGATGTGGACATAATAAAAAATTAGGGAACATGATAGGAGACATTTCTACAATACATATAATCATTCTTATCTATCTAATACGATCACAACAGCTCTCCATACCTGCAGTCCACCACAAGGACCACTCTCTCTAATCCCTGAAAAATGAAATCATCCTCAGTGACGAAGAGAGGGGGCTAAGCACCCCCATGGTCTCAGAGCATTGACTCTTCTAAGAGTCCTAAGATTCCTGCTCACACTGATGGGGTGCAGCTGTGGGACCCTATTTTCAGAGATGATGTCCTCCACCCAACTCTCAAAAAGCTGAAAGGTTCTTCAGTAGAGATGGATAGTCGAGCTGGGCTATCAGACGGTCACCTCTGTAGCTGTAGTGTCATTTTTCCTATGGTCCAATGTGTAAATTAAACAAAAAAGTGCACGTTTGTTATGATTTCCAAGATGGGGACCAGGATGTGGACATAATAAAAAAATAGGGAACATGATAGGAGACATTTCTACAATACATATAATCATTCTTATCTATCTAATACGATGACAACAGCTCTCCATACCTGCAGTCCACCACAAGGACCACCCTCTCTATTCCCTGAAAAGTGAAATCATCCTCAGTGACGAAGAGAGGGGGCTAAGCGCCCCCCATGGTCTCAGAGCATTGACTCTTCTAAGAGTCCTAAGAGTCCTGCTCACAGTGATGGGGTGCAGCTGTGGGACCCTATTTTCAGAGATGATGTTCTCCACCCAACTCTCAAAAAGCTGAAAGGGTCTTCAGTAGAGATGGATAGTCGAGCTGGGCTATCAGACGGTCACCTCTGTAGCTGTAGTGTCATTTTTCCTATGGTCCAATGTGTAAATTAAACAAAAAAGTGCACGTTTGTTATGATGTCCAAGATGGGGACCAGGATGTGGACATAATAAAAAATTAGGGAACATGATAGGAGACATTTCTACAATACATATAATCATTCTTATCTATCTAATACGATGATAACAGCTCTCCATATCTGCAGTCCACCACAAGGACCACCCTCTCTAATCCCTGAAAAATGAAATCATCCTCAGTGATGAAGAGAGGGGGCTAAGTGCCCCCAATGGTCTCAGAGCATTGACTCTTCTAAGAGTCCTAAGAGTCCTGCTCACACTGATGGGGTGCAGCTGTGGGACCCTATTTTCAGAGATGATGTCCTCCACCCAACTCTCAAAAAGCTGAAAGGGTCTTCAGTAGAGATGGATAGTCGAGCTGGGCTATCAGACGGTCACCTCTGTAGCTGTAGTGTCATTTTTCCTATGGTCCAATGTGTAAATTAAACAAAAAAGTGCACGTTTGTTATGATGTCCAAGATGGGGACCAGGATGTGGACATAATAAAAAATTAGGGAACATGATAGGAGACATTTCTACAATACATATAATCATTCTTATCTATCTAATACGATGACAACAGCTCTCCATACCTGCAGTCCACCACAAGGACCACCCTCTCTAATCCCTGAAAAATGAAATCATCCTCAGTGACGAAGAGAGGGGGCTAAGCGCCCCCATGGTCTCAGAGCATTAACTCTTCTAAGAGTCCTAAGAGTCCTGCTCACACTGATGGGGTGCAGCTGTGGGACCCTATTTTCAGAGATGATGTCCTCCACCCAACTCTCAAAAAGCTGAAAGGGTCTTCAGTAGAGATGGATAGTCGAGCTGGGCTATCAGACGGTCACCTCTGTAGCTGTAGTGTCATTTTTCCTATGGTCCAATGTGTAAATTAAACAAAAAAGTGCACGTTTGTTATGATGTCCAAGATGGGGACCAGGATGTGGACATAATAAAAAATTAGGGAACATGATAGGAGACATTTCTACAATACATATAATCATTCTTATCTATCTAATATGATGACAACAGCTCTCCATACCTGCAGTCCACCACAAGGACCACCCTCTCTAATCCCTGAAAAATGAAATCATCCTCAGTGACGAAGAGAGGGGGCCAAGCGCCCCCCATGGTACCAGAGCATTGACTCTTCTAAGAGTCCTAAGAGTCCTGCTCACACTGATGGGGTGAAGCTGTGGGACCCTATTTTCAGAGATGATGTCCTCCACCCAACTCTCAAAAAGCTGAAAGGGTCTTCAGTAGAGATGGATAGTCGAGCTGGGCTATCAGACGGTCACCTCTGTAGCTGTAGTGTCATTTTTCCTATGGTCCAATGTGTAAATTAAACAAAAAAGTGCACGTTTGTTATGATGTTCAAGATGGGGACCAGGATGTGGACATAATAAAAAATTAGGGAACATGATAGGAGACATTTCTACAATACATATAATCATTCTTATCTATCTAATACGATCACAACAGCTCTCCATACCTGCAGTCCACCACAAGGACCACTCTCTCTAATCCCTGAAAAATGAAATCATCCTCAGTGACGAAGAGAGGGGGCTAAGCGCCCCCCATGGTCTCAGAGCATTGACTCTTCTAAGAGTCCTAAGATTCCTGCTCACACTGATGGGGTGCAGCTGTGGGACCCTATTTTCAGAGATGATGTCCTCCACCCAACTCTCAAAAAGCTGAAAGGGTCTTCAGTAGAGATGGATAGTCGAGCTGGGCTATCAGACGGTCACCTCTGTAGCTGTAGTGTCATTTTTCCTATTGTCCAATTTGTAAATTAAACAAAAAAGTGCACGTTTGTTATGATTTCCAAGATGGGAACCAGGATGTGGACATAATAAAAAAATAGGGAACATGATAGGAGACATTTCTACAATACATATAATCATTCTTATCTATCTAATACGATGACAACAGCTCTCCATACCTGCAGTCCACCACAAGGACCACCCTCTCTATTCCCTGAAAAGTGAAATCATCCTCAGTGACGAGGAGAGGGGGCTAAGCGCCCCCCATGGTCTCAGAGCATTGACTCTTCTAAGAGTCCTAAGAGTCCTGCTCACACTGATGGGGTGCAGCTGTGGGACCCTATTTTCAGAGATGATGTCCTCCACCCAACTCTCAAAAAGCTGAAAGGGTCTTCAGTAGAGATGGATAGTCGAGCTGGGCTATCAGACGGTCACCTCTGTAGCTGTAGTGTCATTTTTCCTATGGTCCAATGTGTAAATTAAACAAAAAAGTGCACGTTTGTTATGATGTCCAAGATGGGGACCAGGATGTGGACATAATAAAAAATTAGAGAACATGATAGGAGACATTTCTACAATACATATAATCATTCTTATCTATCTAATACGATGATAACAGCTCTCCATATCTGCAGTCCACCACAAGGACCACCCTCTCTAATCCCTGAAAAATGAAATCATCCTCAGTGATGAAGAGAGGGGGATAAGTGCCCCCAATGGTCTCAGAGCATTGACTCTTCTAAGAGAACTAAGAGTCCTGCTCACACTGATGGGGTGCAGCTGTGGGACCCTATTTTCAGAGATGATGTCCTCCACCCAACTCTCAAAAAGCTGAAAGGTTCTTCAGTAGAGATGGATAGTCGAGCTGGGCTATCAGACGGTCACCTCTGTAGCTGTAGTGTCATTTTTCCTATGGTCCAATGTGTAAATTAAACAAAAAAGTGCACGTTTGTTATGATGTCCAAGATGGGGACCAGGATGTGGACATAATAAAAAATTAGGGAACATGATAGGAGACATTTCTACAATACATATAATCATTCTTATCTATCTAATACGATGACAACAGCTCTCCATACCTGCAGTCCACCACAAGGACCACCCTCTCTAATCCCTGAAAAATGAAATCATCCTCAGTGACGAAGAGAGGGGGCTAAGCGCCCCCCATGGTTTTAGAGCATTGACTCTTCTAAGAGTCCTAAGAGTCCTGCTCACACTGATGGGGTGCAGCTGTGGGACCCTATTTTCAGAGATGATGTCCTCCACCCAACTCTCAAAAAGCTGAAAGGGTCTTCAGTAGAGATGGATAGTCGAGCTGGGCTATCAGACGGTCACCTCTGTAGCTGTAGTGTCATTTTTCCTATGGTCCAATGTGTAAATTAAACAAAAAAGTGCACGTTTGTTATGATGTCCAAGATGGGGACCAGGATGTGGACATAATAAAAAATTAGGGAACATGATAGGAGACATTTCTACAATACATATAATCATTCTTATCTATCTAATACGATGACAACAGCTCTCCATACCTGCAGTCCACCACAAGGACCACCCTCTCTAATCCCTGAAAAATGAAATCATCCTCAGTGACGAAGAGAGGGGGCTAAGCGCCCCCCATGGTTTTAGAGCATTGACTCTTCTAAGAGTCCTAAGAGTCCTGCTTACACTGATGGGGTGCAGCTGTGGGACCCTATTTTAAGAGATGATGTCCTCCACCCAACTCTCAAAAAGCTGAAAGGGTCTTCAGTAGAGATGGATAGTCGAGCTGGGCTATCAGACGGTCACCTCTGTAGCTGTAGTGTCATTTTTCCTATGGTCCAATGTGTAAATTAAACAAAAAAGTGCACGTTTGTTATGATGTTCAAGATGGGGACCAGGATGTGGACATAATAAAAAATTAGGGAACATGATAGGAGACATTTCTACAATACATATAATCATTCTTATCTATCTAATACGATCACAACAGCTCTCCATACCTGCAGTCCACCACAAGGACCACTCTCTCTAATCCCTGAAAAATGAAATCATCCTCAGTGACGAAGAGAGGGGGCTAAGCACCCCCATGGTCTCAGAGCATTGACTCTTCTAAGAGTCCTAAGATTCCTGCTCACACTGATGGGGTGCAGCTGTGGGACCCTATTTTCAGAGATGATGTCCTCCACCCAACTCTCAAAAAGCTGAAAGGTTCTTCAGTAGAGATGGATAGTCGAGCTGGGCTATCAGACGGTCACCTCTGTAGCTGTAGTGTCATTTTTCCTATGGTCCAATGTGTAAATTAAACAAAAAAGTGCACGTTTGTTATGATTTCCAAGATGGGGACCAGGATGTGGACATAATAAAAAAATAGGGAACATGATAGGAGACATTTCTACAATACATATAATCATTCTTATCTATCTAATACGATGACAACAGCTCTCCATACCTGCAGTCCACCACAAGGACCACCCTCTCTATTCCCTGAAAAGTGAAATCATCCTCAGTGACGAAGAGAGGGGGCTAAGCGCCCCCCATGGTCTCAGAGCATTGACTCTTCTAAGAGTCCTAAGAGTCCTGCTCACAGTGATGGGGTGCAGCTGTGGGACCCTATTTTCAGAGATGATGTTCTCCACCCAACTCTCAAAAAGCTGAAAGGGTCTTCAGTAGAGATGGATAGTCGAGCTGGGCTATCAGACGGTCACCTCTGTAGCTGTAGTGTCATTTTTCCTATGGTCCAATGTGTAAATTAAACAAAAAAGTGCACGTTTGTTATGATGTCCAAGATGGGGACCAGGATGTGGACATAATAAAAAATTAGGGAACATGATAGGAGACATTTCTACAATACATATAATCATTCTTATCTATCTAATACGATGATAACAGCTCTCCATATCTGCAGTCCACCACAAGGACCACCCTCTCTAATCCCTGAAAAATGAAATCATCCTCAGTGATGAAGAGAGGGGGCTAAGTGCCCCCAATGGTCTCAGAGCATTGACTCTTCTAAGAGTCCTAAGAGTCCTGCTCACACTGATGGGGTGCAGCTGTGGGACCCTATTTTCAGAGATGATGTCCTCCACCCAACTCTCAAAAAGCTGAAAGGGTCTTCAGTAGAGATGGATAGTCGAGCTGGGCTATCAGACGGTCACCTCTGTAGCTGTAGTGTCATTTTTCCTATGGTCCAATGTGTAAATTAAACAAAAAAGTGCACGTTTGTTATGATGTCCAAGATGGGGACCAGGATGTGGACATAATAAAAAATTAGGGAACATGATAGGAGACATTTCTACAATACATATAATCATTCTTATCTATCTAATACGATGACAACAGCTCTCCATACCTGCAGTCCACCACAAGGACCACCCTCTCTAATCCCTGAAAAATGAAATCATCCTCAGTGACGAAGAGAGGGGGCTAAGCGCCCCCATGGTCTCAGAGCATTAACTCTTCTAAGAGTCCTAAGAGTCCTGCTCACACTGATGGGGTGCAGCTGTGGGACCCTATTTTCAGAGATGATGTCCTCCACCCAACTCTCAAAAAGCTGAAAGGGTCTTCAGTAGAGATGGATAGTCGAGCTGGGCTATCAGACGGTCACCTCTGTAGCTGTAGTGTCATTTTTCCTATGGTCCAATGTGTAAATTAAACAAAAAAGTGCACGTTTGTTATGATGTCCAAGATGGGGACCAGGATGTGGACATAATAAAAAATTAGGGAACATGATAGGAGACATTTCTACAATACATATAATCATTCTTATCTATCTAATACGATGACAACAGCTCTCCATACCTGCAGTCCACCACAAGGACCACCCTCTCTAATCCCTGAAAAATGAAATCATCCTCAGTGACGAAGAGAGGGGGCCAAGCGCCCCCCATGGTACCAGAGCATTGACTCTTCTAAGAGTCCTTAGAGTCCTGCTCACACTGATGGGGTGAAGCTGTGGGACCCTATTTTCAGAGATGATGTCCTCCACCCAACTCTCAAAAAGCTGAAAGGGTCTTCAGTAGAGATGGATAGTCGAGCTGGGCTATCAGACGGTCACCTCTGTAGCTGTAGTGTCATTTTTCCTATGGTCCAATGTGTAAATTAAACAAAAAAGTGCACGTTTGTTATGATGTCCAAGATGGGGACCAGGATGTGGACATAATAAGAAATTAGGGAACATGATAGGAGACATTTCTACAATACATATAATCATTCTTATCTATCTAATACGATGACAACAGCTCTCCATACCTGCAGTCCACCACAAGGACCACCCCCTCTAATCCCTGAAAAATGAAATCATCCTCAGGGACGAAGAGAGGGGGCTAAGCGCCCCCCATGGTTTTAGAGCATTGACTCTTCTAAGAGTCCTAAGAGTCCTGCTTACACTGATGGGGTGCAGCTGTGGGACCCTATTTTCAGAGATGATGTCCTCCACCCAACTCTCAAAAAGCTGAAAGGGTCTTCAGTAGAGATGGATAGTCGAGCTGGGCTATCAGACGGTCACCTCTGTAGCTGTAGTGTCATTTTTCCTATGGTCCAATGTGTAAATTAAACAAAAAAGTGCACGTTTGTTATGATGTCCAAGATGGGGACCAGGATGTGGACATAATAAAAAATTAGGGAACATGATAGGAGACATTTCTACAATACATATAATCATTCTTATCTATCTAATACGATCACAACAGCTCTCCATACCTGCAGTCCACCACAAGGACCACTCTCTCTAATCCCTGAAAAATGAAATCATCCTCAGTGACGAAGAGAGGGGGCTAAGCGCCCCCCATGGTCTCAGAGCATTGACTCTTCTAAGAGTCCTAAGATTCCTGCTTACACTGATGGGGTGCAGCTGTGGGACCCTATTTTCAGAGATGATGTCCTCCACCCAACTCTCAAAAAGCTGAAAGGGTCTTCAGTAGAGATGGATAGTCGAGCTGGGCTATCAGACGGTCACCTCTGTAGCTGTAGTGTCATTTTTCCTATGGTCCAATGTGTAAATTAAACAAAAAAGTGCACGTTTGTTATGATGTCCAAGATGGGGACCAGGATGTGGACATAATAAAAAATTAGGGAACATGATAGGAGACATTTCTACAATACATATAATCATTCTTATCTATCTAATACGATCACAACAGCTCTCCATACCTGCAGTCCACCACAAGGACCACTCTCTCTAATCCCTGAAAAATGAAATCATCCTCAGTGACGAAGAGAGGGGGCTAAGCGCCCCCCATGGTCTCAGAGCATTGACTCTTCTAAGAGTCCTAAGATTCCTGCTCACACTGATGGGGTGCAGCTGTGGGACCCTATTTTCAGAGATGATGTCCTCCACCCAACTCTCAAAAAGCTGAAAGGGTCTTCAGTAGAGATGGATAGTCGAGCTGGGCTATCAGACGGTCACCTCTGTAGCTGTAGTGTCATTTTTCCTATGGTCCAATGTGTAAATTAAACAAAAAAGTGCACGTTTGTTATGATGTCCAAGATGGGGACCAGGATGTGGACATAATAAAAAAATAGGGAACATGATAGGAGACATTTCTACAATACATATAATCATTCTTATCTATCTAATACCTGCAGTCCACCACAAGGACCACCCTCTCTATTCCCTGAAAAGTGAAATCATCCTCAGTGACGAAGAGAGGGGGCTAAGCGCCCCCCATGGTCTCAGAGCATTGACTTTTCTAAGAGTCCTAAGAGTCCTGCTCACACTGATGGGGTGCAGCTGTGGGACCCTATTTTCAGAGATGATGTTCTCCACCCAACTCTCAAATAGCTGAAAGGGTCTTCAGTAGAGATGGATAGTCGAGCTGGGCTATCAGACGGTCACCTCTGTAGCTGTAGTGTCATTTTTCCTATGGTCCAATGTGTAAATTAAACAAAAAAGTGCACGTTTGTTATGATGTCCAAGATGGGGACCAGGATGTGGACATAATAAAAAATTAGGGAACATGATAGGAGACATTTCTACAATACATATAATCATTCTTATCTATTTAATACGATGACAACAGCTCTCCATACCTGCAGTCCACCACAAGGACCACCCTCTCTAATCCCTGAAAAATGAAATCATCCTCAGTGACGAAGAGAGGGGGCTAAGCGCCCCCCATGGTCTCAGAGCATTGACTCTTCTAAGAGTCCTAAGAGTCCTGCTCACACTGATGGGGTGCAGCTGTGGGACCCTATTTTCAGAGATGATGTCCTCCACCCAACTCTCAAAAAGCTGAAAGGGTCTTCAGTAGAGATGGATAGTCGAGCTGGGCTATCAGACGGTCACCTCTGTAGCTGTAGTGTCATTTTTCCTATGGTCCAATGTGTAAATTAAACAAAAAAGTGCACGTTTGTTATGATGTCCAAGATGGGGACCAGGATGTGGACATAATAAAAAATTAGGGAACATGATAGGAGACATTTCTACAATACATATAATCATTCTTATCTATCTAATACGATGACAACAGCTCTCCATACCGTATTTCATGGTCAATCCAGGTTTGTCAGTGATGGCACTGACATAATGTATGGCGTCTTTTTCGGGCGTTATCCTTTGCCTTTTCATTGTGAAAATCCAGTTGCCTATATCAAAGCAAATTCTACTACTTGTAAAGTATGCAGAAAATGAAATGTAGAACATATAACATCAACTGCTTAGGAACACATCATAGGTTAGTACTTAAAAGGATATTGTCATGTTCTAGTCATAATGCAAGCTGGACATTTTTCATGTTACCCTGTAATCGCCGGCCTGTTCTAATGCTCACAAGCAAAGATATATGCTCAGCTGCTAAGGCTTCCCTCTGCCTTCTGAATGAAAATTGAATATGTCTGGCTCACTGTGTATATAGCAGGTGCTCAGAAAAAATAAGAGTCAATTCAAAAGAAATAGCTCTGGTACACTATAGTGATTAATAACGTAAGAAAAGAACTCTTGGAATGCTGAAAATTCTTTATTTGTGCAAAAGGATAATTCATCCAACGTTTCGACCTTGTTTTTAGGTCTTTATCAAGGATAAAGTTATCTAAGATCATAAAGGGTTACAAAACCATATAAACACGTAATTAGTACATAGTACAACATAACAGTACAATATATTGCTACTTGAGAGTACAATGGGTCAAATGACCATGAGGCACATACAAAAAATTTTTCCAAAGCCATAGTGAAAACATTTGTACTGAGGAAAGAAAATTTCCACATGACCTATCTGGAGAAACATTCTGGATCAAACAACCAAAAATAGTCAAGCAGGTAAATACACACCTATATGGATAACAGGATGATATGTGTTCAATTGTATAGCGTCATTGCCATTAAGGTACAAATGGAAAACTTGCAATCCTATATAGTGAAGGAAATGAACACATATCATATCAAAGAACACAGGAACATGGGTGTGAGAAAAACCTCAATGTTTATACTTTGTTCTTTATAATGGTGTGAACATGTATATGTCTCAGTACCTTATGCACTTGAGAATTCTAGTGAGTAGATGATGAAAGCCTATTCCAGAACTGGAATCGGTAAATAATTGTAGGTGGAATCTAAATGAAAAGATGGTACAAGTGTTATCATGACACGTGGGCTATAACACAATGGACCGTGTGACAAAGAAGAAAGGAGAGAAAGAAGAGGAAGAAAATGGAACTACCTGTAACATTACGTGATAGTCACTGGTAAGTATCACTTGACAATTCAGGTGAAAAAGGATTCCTTTATTAAAGGGTTCTCAGTCGCCTCAGGATCATGAAATACTAGGGTAAATGATATGAGAATGGGTAAGAAGCACCACTAAAGGAAATATGAAATGCAGGACATATATCTATAAACCCCTGAACTACATGATAGAAATAAAAAGAAGAAAAAAGAAAAAAAAGAAGAAAGAAGAACACATAGAATGCGGAAAGAGAATGGGTACAACTACCTGAGTTACTGCAGGGAGGCCCCTGGTTGGTATTGTGAGGGTTAGTGGAATTCCTTCACTGAAGGGTTCTCAGTTGCCTCAGGTTCGTGAAAAATGCTATAGACAAATAATGCCCGGAGAAAAGGGGTTCATATACAGCGAATAATGGTAATACAAGGTACATGTGTCACATGTAATAGTATATATATATATATTGTACTAAGCTCTACACCAGAAATAGAAAGTAGTCCCTCTGCCTTCTGTCTAGGTGCCCTGAGTTATGTCCTGTAAACTGTCACAGCGACCCAGACACACATGTGTAGTAGGGGAATATCCCTGCTGAGATGCCAGTGCTAGAGTACCAGTGCTACAAGTAGTAGAATTTGCTTTGATATAGGCAACTGGATTTTCACAATGAAAAGGCAAAGGATAACGCCCGAAAAAGACGCCATACATTATGTCAGTGCCATCACTGACAAACCTGGATTGACCATGAAATACGGTATGGAAAGCTGTTGTCATCGTATTAGATAGATAAGAATGATTATATGTATTGTAGAAATGTCTCCTATCATGTTCCCTAATTTTTTATTATGTCCACATCCTGGTCCCCATCTTGGACATCATAACAAACGTGCACTTTTTTGTTTAATTTACACATTGGACCATAGGAAAAATGACACTACAGCTACAGAGGTGACCGTCTGATAGCCCAGCTCGACTATCCATCTCTACTGAAGACCCTTTCAGCTTTTTGAGAGTTGGGTGGAGGACATCATCTCTGAAAATAGGGTCCCACAGCTGCACCCCATCAGTGTGAGCAGGACTCTTAGGACTCTTAGAAGAGTCAATGCTCTGAGACCATGGGGGGCGCTTAGCCCCCTCTCTTCGTCACTGAGGATGATTTCATTTTTCAGGGATTAGAGAGGGTGGTCCTTGTGGTGGACTGCAGGTATGGAGAGCTGTTGTCATCGTATTAAATAGATAAGAATGATTATATGTATTGTAGAAATGTCTCCTATCATGTTCCCTAATTTTTTATTATGTCCACATCCTGGTCCCCATCTTGGACATCATAACAAACGTGCACTTTTTTGTTTAATTTACACATTGGACCATAGGAAAAATGACACTACAGCTACAGAGGTGACCGTCTGATAGCCCAGCTCGACTATCCATCTCTACTGAAGACCCTTTCAGCTATTTGAGAGTTGGGTGGAGAACATCATCTCTGAAAATAGGGTCCCACAGCTGCACCCCATCAGTGTGAGCAGGACTCTTAGGACTCTTAGAAAAGTCAATGCTCTGAGACCATGGGGGGCGCTTAGCCCCCTCTCTTCGTCACTGAGGATGATTTCACTTTTCAGGGAATAGAGAGGGTGGTCCTTGTGGTGGACTGCAGGTATTAGATAGATAAGAATGATTATATGTATTGTAGAAATGTCTCCTATCATGTTCCCTATTTTTTTATTATGTCCACATCCTGGTCCCCATCTTGGACATCATAACAAACGTGCACTTTTTTGTTTAATTCACACATTGGACCATAGGAAAAATGACACTACAGCTACAGAGGTGACCGTCTGATAGCCCAGCTCGACTATCCATCTCTACTGAAGACCCTTTCAGCTTTTTGAGAGTTGGGTGGAGGACATCATCTCTGAAAATAGGGTCCCACAGCTGCACCCCATCAGTGTGAGCAGGAATCTTAGGACTCTTAGAAGAGTCAATGCTCTGAGACCATGGGGGGCGCTTAGCCCCCTCTCTTCGTCACTGAGGATGATTTCATTTTTCAGGGATTAGAGAGAGTGGTCCTTGTGGTGGACTGCAGGTATGGAGAGCTGTTGTGATCGTATTAGATAGATAAGAATGATTATATGTATTGTAGAAATGTCTCCTATCATGTTCCCTAATTTTTTATTATGTCCACATCCTGGTCCCCATCTTGGACATCATAACAAACGTGCACTTTTTTGTTTAATTTACACATTGGACCATAGGAAAAATGACACTACAGCTACAGAGGTGACCGTCTGATAGCCCAGCTCGACTATCCATCTCTACTGAAGACCCTTTCAGCTTTTTGAGAGTTGGGTGGAGGACATCATCTCTGAAAATAGGGTCCCACAGCTGCACCCCATCAGTGTAAGCAGGAATCTTAGGACTCTTAGAAGAGTCAATGCTCTGAGACCATGGGGGGCGCTTAGCCCCCTCTCTTCGTCACTGAGGATGATTTCATTTTTCAGGGATTAGAGAGAGTGGTCCTTGTGGTGGACTGCAGGTATGGAGAGCTGTTGTGATCGTATTAGATAGATAAGAATGATTATATGTATTGTAGAAATGTCTCCTATCATGTTCCCTAATTTTTTATTATGTCCACATCCTGGTCCCCATCTTGGACATCATAACAAACGTGCACTTTTTTGTTTAATTTACACATTGGACCATAGGAAAAATGACACTACAGCTACAGAGGTGACCGTCTGATAGCCCAGCTCGACTATCCATCTCTACTGAAGACCCTTTCAGCTTTTTGAGAGTTGGGTGGAGGACATCATCTCTGAAAATAGGGTCCCACAGCTGCACCCCATCAGTGTAAGCAGGACTCTTAGGACTCTTAGAAGAGTCAATGCTCTAAAACCATGGGGGGCGCTTAGCCCCCTCTCTTCGTCCCTGAGGATGATTTCATTTTTCAGGGATTAGAGGGGGTGGTCCTTGTGGTGGACTGCAGGTATGGAGAGCTGTTGTCATCGTATTAGATAGATAAGAATGATTATATGTATTGTAGAAATGTCTCCTATCATGTTCCCTAATTTCTTATTATGTCCACATCCTGGTCCCCATCTTGGACATCATAACAAACGTGCACTTTTTTGTTTAATTTACACATTGGACCATAGGAAAAATGACACTACAGCTACAGAGGTGACCGTCTGATAGCCCAGCTCGACTATCCATCTCTACTGAAGACCCTTTCAGCTTTTTGAGAGTTGGGTGGAGGACATCATCTCTGAAAATAGGGTCCCACAGCTTCACCCCATCAGTGTGAGCAGGACTCTAAGGACTCTTAGAAGAGTCAATGCTCTGGTACCATGGGGGGCGCTTGGCCCCCTCTCTTCGTCACTGAGGATGATTTCATTTTTCAGGGATTAGAGAGGGTGGTCCTTGTGGTGGACTGCAGGTATGGAGAGCTGTTGTCATCGTATTAGATAGATAAGAATGATTATATGTATTGTAGAAATGTCTCCTATCATGTTCCCTAATTTTTTATTATGTCCACATCCTGGTCCCCATCTTGGACATCATAACAAATGTGCACTTTTTTGTTTAATTTACACATTGGACCATAGGAAAAATGACACTACAGCTACAGAGGTGACCGTCTGATAGCCCAGCTCGACTATCCATCTCTACTGAAGACCCTTTCAGCTTTTTGAGAGTTGGGTGGAGGACATCATCTCTGAAAATAGGGTCCCACAGCTGCACCCCATCAGTGTGAGCAGGACTCTTAGGACTCTTAGAAGAGTTAATGCTCTGAGACCATGGGGGCGCTTAGCCCCCTCTCTTCGTCACTGAGGATGATTTCATTTTTCAGGGATTAGAGAGGGTGGTCCTTGTGGTGGACTGCAGGTATGGAGAGCTGTTGTCATCGTATTAGATAGATAAGAATGATTATATGTATTGTAGAAATGTCTCCTATCATGTTCCCTAATTTTTTATTATGTCCACATCCTGGTCCCCATCTTGGACATCATAACAAACGTGCACTTTTTTGTTTAATTTACACATTGGACCATAGGAAAAATGACACTACAGCTACAGAGGTGACCGTCTGATAGCCCAGCTCGACTATCCATCTCTACTGAAGACCCTTTCAGCTTTTTGAGAGTTGGGTGGAGGACATCATCTCTGAAAATAGGGTCCCACAGCTGCACCCCATCAGTGTGAGCAGGACTCTTAGGACTCTTAGAAGAGTCAATGCTCTGAGACCATTGGGGGCACTTGGCCCCCTCTCTTCATCACTGAGGATGATTTCATTTTTCAGGGATTAGAGAGGGTGGTCCTTGTGGTGGACTGCAGATATGGAGAGCTGTTATCATCGTATTAGATAGATAAGAATGATTATATGTATTGTAGAAATGTCTCCTATCATGTTCCCTAATTTTTTATTATGTCCACATCCTGGTCCCCATCTTGGACATCATAACAAACGTGCACTTTTTTGTTTAATTTACACATTGGACCATAGGAAAAATGACACTACAGCTACAGAGGTGACCGTCTGATAGCCCAGCTCGACTATCCATCTCTACTGAAGACCCTTTCAGCTTTTTGAGAGTTGGGTGGAGAACATCATCTCTGAAAATAGGGTCCCACAGCTGCACCCCATCACTGTGAGCAGGACTCTTAGGACTCTTAGAAGAGTCAATGCTCTGAGACCATGGGGGGCGCTTAGCCCCCTCTCTTCGTCACTGAGGATGATTTCACTTTTCAGGGAATAGAGAGGGTGGTCCTTGTGGTGGACTGCAGGTATGGAGAGCTGTTGTCATCGTATTAGATAGATAAGAATGATTATATGTATTGTAGAAATGTCTCCTATCATGTTCCCTATTTTTTTATTATGTCCACATCCTGGTCCCCATCTTGGAAATCATAACAAACGTGCACTTTTTTGTTTAATTTACACATTGGACCATAGGAAAAATGACACTACAGCTACAGAGGTGACCGTCTGATAGCCCAGCTCGACTATCCATCTCTACTGAAGAACCTTTCAGCTTTTTGAGAGTTGGGTGGAGGACATCATCTCTGAAAATAGGGTCCCACAGCTGCACCCCATCAGTGTGAGCAGGAATCTTAGGACTCTTAGAAGAGTCAATGCTCTGAGACCATGGGGGTGCTTAGCCCCCTCTCTTCGTCACTGAGGATGATTTCATTTTTCAGGGATTAGAGAGAGTGGTCCTTGTGGTGGACTGCAGGTATGGAGAGCTGTTGTGATCGTATTAGATAGATAAGAATGATTATATGTATTGTAGAAATGTCTCCTATCATGTTCCCTAATTTTTTATTATGTCCACATCCTGGTCCCCATCTTGAACATCATAACAAACGTGCACTTTTTTGTTTAATTTACACATTGGACCATAGGAAAAATGACACTACAGCTACAGAGGTGACCGTCTGATAGCCCAGCTCGACTATCCATCTCTACTGAAGACCCTTTCAGCTTTTTGAGAGTTGGGTGGAGGACATCATCTCTGAAAATAGGGTCCAACAGCTGCACCCCATCAGTGTAAGCAGGACTCTTAGGACTCTTAGAAGAGTCAATGCTCTAAAACCATGGGGGGCGCTTAGCCCCCTCTCTTCGTCCCTGAGGATGATTTCATTTTTCAGGGATTAGAGAGGGTGGTCCTTGTGGTGGACTGCAGGTATGGAGAGCTGTTGTCATCGTATTAGATAGATAAGAATGATTATATGTATTGTAGAAATGTCTCCTATCATGTTCCCTAATTTCTTATTATGTCCACATCCTGGTCCCCATCTTGGACATCATAACAAACGTGCACTTTTTTGTTTAATTTACACATTGGACCATAGGAAAAATGACACTACAGCTACAGAGGTGACCGTCTGATAGCCCAGCTCGACTATCCATCTCTACTGAAGACCCTTTCAGCTTTTTGAGAGTTGGGTGGAGGACATCATCTCTGAAAATAGGGTCCCACAGCTTCACCCCATCAGTGTGAGCAGGACTCTTAGGACTCTTAGAAGAGTCAATGCTCTGGTACCATGGGGGGCGCTTGGCCCCCTCTCTTCGTCACTGAGGATGATTTCATTTTTCAGGGATTAGAGAGGGTGGTCCTTGTGGTGGACTGCAGGTATGGAGAGCTGTTGTCATCGTATTAGATAGATAAGAATGATTATATGTATTGTAGAAATGTCTCCTATCATGTTCCCTAATTTTTTATTATGTCCACATCCTGGTCCCCATCTTGGACATCATAACAAACGTGCACTTTTTTGTTTAATTTACACATTGGACCATAGGAAAAATGACACTACAGCTACAGAGGTGACCGTCTGATAGCCCAGCTCGACTATCCATCTCTACTGAAGACCCTTTCAGCTTTTTGAGAGTTGGGTGGAGGACATCATCTCTTAAAATAGGGTCCCACAGCTGCACCCCATCAGTGTAAGCAGGACTCTTAGGACTCTTAGAAGAGTCAATGCTCTAAAACCATGGGGGGCGCTTAGCCCCCTCTCTTCGTCACTGAGGATGATTTCATTTTTCAGGGATTAGAGAGGGTGGTCCTTGTGGTGGACTGCAGGTATGGAGAGCTGTTGTCATCGTATTAGATAGATAAGAATGATTATATGTATTGTAGAAATGTCTCCTATCATGTTCCCTAATTTTTTATTATGTCCACATCCTGGTCCCCATCTTGGACATCATAACAAACGTGCACTTTTTTGTTTAATTTACACATTGGACCATAGGAAAAATGACACTACAGCTACAGAGGTGACCGTCTGATAGCCCAGCTCGACTATCCATCTCTACTGAAGACCCTTTCAGCTTTTTGAGAGTTGGGTGGAGGACATCATCTCTGAAAATAGGGTCCCACAGCTGCACCCCATCAGTGTGAGCAGGACTCTTAGTTCTCTTAGAAGAGTCAATGCTCTGAGACCATTGGGGGCACTTATCCCCCTCTCTTCATCACTGAGGATGATTTCATTTTTCAGGGATTAGAGAGGGTGGTCCTTGTGGTGGACTGCAGATATGGAGAGCTGTTATCATCGTATTAGATAGATAAGAATGATTATATGTATTGTAGAAATGTCTCCTATCATGTTCTCTAATTTTTTATTATGTCCACATCCTGGTCCCCATCTTGGACATCATAACAAACGTGCACTTTTTTGTTTAATTTACACATTGGACCATAGGAAAAATGACACTACAGCTACAGAGGTGACCGTCTGATAGCCCAGCTCGACTATCCATCTCTACTGAAGACCCTTTCAGCTTTTTGAGAGTTGGGTGGAGGACATCATCTCTGAAAATAGGGTCCCACAGCTGCACCCTATCAGTGTGAGCAGGACTCTTAGGACTCTTAGAAGAGTCAATGCTCTGAGACCATGGGGGGCGCTTAGCCCCCTCTCCTCGTCACTGAGGATGATTTCACTTTTCAGGGAATAGAGAGGGTGGTCCTTGTGGTGGACTGCAGGTATGGAGAGCTGTTGTCATCGTATTAGATAGATAAGAATGATTATATGTATTGTAGAAATGTCTCCTATCATGTTCCCTATTTTTTTATTATGTCCACATCCTGGTTCCCATCTTGGAAATCATAACAAACGTGCACTTTTTTGTTTAATTTACAAATTGGACAATAGGAAAAATGACACTACAGCTACAGAGGTGACCGTCTGATAGCCCAGCTCGACTATCCATCTCTACTGAAGACCCTTTCAGCTTTTTGAGAGTTGGGTGGAGGACATCATCTCTGAAAATAGGGTCCCACAGCTGCACCCCATCAGTGTGAGCAGGACTCTTAGGACTCTTAGAAGAGTTAATGCTCTGAGACCATGGGGGCGCTTAGCCCCCTCTCTTCGTCACTGAGGATGATTTCATTTTTCAGGGATTAGAGAGGGTGGTCCTTGTGGTGGACTGCAGGTATGGAGAGCTGTTGTGATCGTATTAGATAGATAAGAATGATTATATGTATTGTAGAAATGTCTCCTATCATGTTCCCTAATTTTTTATTATGTCCACATCCTGGTCCCCATCTTGAACATCATAACAAACGTGCACTTTTTTGTTTAATTTACACATTGGACCATAGGAAAAATGACACTACAGCTACAGAGGTGACCGTCTGATAGCCCAGCTCGACTATCCATCTCTACTGAAGACCCTTTCAGCTTTTTGAGAGTTGGGTGGAGGACATCATCTCTTAAAATAGGGTCCCACAGCTGCACCCCATCAGTGTAAGCAGGACTCTTAGGACTCTTAGAAGAGTCAATGCTCTAAAACCATGGGGGGCGCTTAGCCCCCTCTCTTCGTCACTGAGGATGATTTCATTTTTCAGGGATTAGAGAGGGTGGTCCTTGTGGTGGACTGCAGGTATGGAGAGCTGTTGTCATCGTATTAGATAGATAAGAATGATTATATGTATTGTAGAAATGTCTCCTATCATGTTCCCTAATTTTTTATTATGTCCACATCCTGGTCCCCATCTTGGACATCATAACAAACGTGCACTTTTTTGTTTAATTTACACATTGGACCATAGGAAAAATGACACTACAGCTACAGAGGTGACCGTCTGATAGCCCAGCTCGACTATCCATCTCTACTGAAGACCCTTTCAGCTTTTTGAGAGTTGGGTGGAGGACATCATCTCTGAAAATAGGGTCCCACAGCTTCACCCCATCAGTGTGAGCAGGACTCTTAGGACTCTTAGAAGAGTCAATGCTCTGGTACCATGGGGGGCGCTTGGCCCCCTCTCTTCGTCACTGAGGATGATTTCATTTTTCAGGGATTAGAGAGGGTGGTCCTTGTGGTGGACTGCAGGTATGGAGAGCTGTTGTCATCGTATTAGATAGATAAGAATGATTATATGTATTGTAGAAATGTCTCCTATCATGTTCCCTAATTTTTTATTATGTCCACATCCTGGTCCCCATCTTGGACATCATAACAAACGTGCACTTTTTTGTTTAATTTACACATTGGACCATAGGAAAAATGACACTATAGCTACAGAGGTGACCGTCTGATAGCCCAGCTCGACTATCCATCTCTACTGAAGACCCTTTCAGCTTTTTGAGAGTTGGGTGGAGGACATCATCTCTGAAAATAGGGTCCCACAGCTGCACCCCATCAGTGTGAGCAGGACTCTTAGGACTCTTAGAAGAGTTAATGCTCTGAGACCATGGGGGCGCTTAGCCCCCTCTCTTCGTCACTGAGGATGATTTCATTTTTCAGGGATTAGAGAGGGTGGTCCTTGTGGTGGACTGCAGGTATGGAGAGCTGTTGTGATCGTATTAGATAGATAAGAATGATTATATGTATTGTAGAAATGTCTCCTATCATGTTCCCTAATTTTTTATTATGTCCACATCCTGGTCCCCATCTTGAACATCATAACAAACGTGCACTTTTTTGTTTAATTTACACATTGGACCATAGGAAAAATGACACTACAGCTACAGAGGTGACCGTCTGATAGCCCAGCTCGACTATCCATCTCTACTGAAGACCCTTTCAGCTTTTTGAGAGTTGGGTGGAGGACATCATCTCTTAAAATAGGGTCCCACAGCTGCACCCCATCAGTGTAAGCAGGACTCTTAGGACTCTTAGAAGAGTCAATGCTCTAAAACCATGGGGGGCGCTTAGCCCCCTCTCTTCGTCACTGAGGATGATTTCATTTTTCAGGGATTAGAGAGGGTGGTCCTTGTGGTGGACTGCAGGTATGGAGAGCTGTTGTCATCGTATTAGATAGATAAGAATGATTATATGTATTGTAGAAATGTCTCCTATCATGTTCCCTAATTTTTTATTATGTCCACATCCTGGTCCCCATCTTGGACATCATAACAAACGTGCACTTTTTTGTTTAATTTACACATTGGACCATAGGAAAAATGACACTACAGCTACAGAGGTGACCGTCTGATAGCCCAGCTCGACTATCCATCTCTACTGAAGACCCTTTCAGCTTTTTGAGAGTTGGGTGGAGGACATCATCTCTGAAAATAGGGTCCCACAGCTGCACCCCATCAGTGTGAGCAGGACTCTTAGTTCTCTTAGAAGAGTCAATGCTCTGAGACCATTGGGGGCACTTATCCCCCTCTCTTCATCACTGAGGATGATTTCATTTTTCAGGGATTAGAGAGGGTGGTCCTTGTGGTGGACTGCAGATATGGAGAGCTGTTATCATCGTATTAGATAGATAAGAATGATTATATGTATTGTAGAAATGTCTCCTATCATGTTCTCTAATTTTTTATTATGTCCACATCCTGGTCCCCATCTTGGACATCATAACAAACGTGCACTTTTTTGTTTAATTTACACATTGGACCATAGGAAAAATGACACTACAGCTACAGAGGTGACCGTCTGATAGCCCAGCTCGACTATCCATCTCTACTGAAGACCCTTTCAGCTTTTTGAGAGTTGGGTGGAGGACATCATCTCTGAAAATAGGGTCCCACAGCTGCACCCCATCAGTGTGAGCAGGACTCTTAGGACTCTTAGAAGAGTCAATGCTCTGAGACCATGGGGGGCGCTTAGCCCCCTCTCCTCGTCACTGAGGATGATTTCACTTTTCAGGGAATAGAGAGGGTGGTCCTTGTGGTGGACTGCAGGTATGGAGAGCTGTTGTCATCGTATTAGATAGATAAGAATGATTATATGTATTGTAGAAATGTCTCCTATCATGTTCCCTATTTTTTTATTATGTCCACATCCTGGTTCCCATCTTGGAAATCATAACAAACGTGCACTTTTTTGTTTAATTTACAAATTGGACAATAGGAAAAATGACACTACAGCTACAGAGGTGACCGTCTGATAGCCCAGCTCGACTATCCATCTCTACTGAAGACCCTTTCAGCTTTTTGAGAGTTGGGTGGAGGACATCATCTCTGAAAATAGGGTCCCACAGCTGCACCCCATCAGTGTGAGCAGGAATCTTAGGACTCTTAGAAGAGTCAATGCTCTGAGACCATGGGGGGCGCTTAGCCCCCTCTCTTCGTCACTGAGGATGATTTCATTTTTCAGGGATTAGAGAGAGTGGTCCTTGTGGTGGACTGCAGGTATGGAGAGCTGTTGTGATCGTATTAGATAGATAAGAATGATTATATGTATTGTAGAAATGTCTCCTATCATGTTCCCTAATTTTTTATTATGTCCACATCCTGGTCCCCATCTTGAACATCATAACAAACGTGCACTTTTTTGTTTAATTTACACATTGGACCATAGGAAAAATGACACTACAGCTACAGAGGTGACCGTCTGATAGCCCAGCTCGACTATCCATCTCTACTGAAGACCCTTTCAGCTTTTTGAGAGTTGGGTGGAGGACATCATCTCTGAAAATAGGGTCCCACAGCTTCACCCCATCAGTGTGAGCAGGACTCTTAGGACTCTTAGAAGAGTCAATGCTCTGGTACCATGGGGGGCGCTTGGCCCCCTCTCTTCGTCACTGAGGATGATTTCATTTTTCAGGGATTAGAGAGGGTGGTCCTTGTGGTGGACTGCAGGTATGGAGAGCTGTTGTCATCGTATTAGATAGATAAGAATGATTATATGTATTGTAGAAATGTCTCCTATCATGTTCCCTAATTTTTTATTATGTCCACATCCTGGTCCCCATCTTGGACATCATAACAAACGTGCACTTTTTTGTTTAATTTACACATTGGACCATAGGAAAAATGACACTACAGCTACAGAGGTGACCGTCTGATAGCCCAGCTCGACTATCCATCTCTACTGAAGACCCTTTCAGCTTTTTGAGAGTTGGGTGGAGGACATCATCTCTGAAAATAGGGTCCCACAGCTGCACCCCATCAGTGTGAGCAGGACTCTTAGGACTCTTAGAAGAGTTAATGCTCTGAGACCATGGGGGCGCTTAGCCCCCTCTCTTCGTCACTGAGGATGATTTCATTTTTCAGGGATTAGAGAGGGTGGTCCTTGTGGTGGACTGCAGGTATGGAGAGCTGTTGTCATCGTATTAGATAGATAAGAATGATTATATGTATTGTAGAAATGTCTCCTATCATGTTCCCTAATTTTTTATTATGTCCACATCCTGGTCCCCATCTTGGACATCATAACAAACGTGCACTTTTTTGTTTAATTTACACATTGGACCATAGGAAAAATGACACTACAGCTACAGAGGTGACCGTCTGATAGCCCAGCTCGACTATCCATCTCTACTGAAGACCCTTTCAGCTTTTTGAGAGTTGGGTGGAGGACATCATCTCTGAAAATAGGGTCCCACAGCTGCACCCCATCAGTGTGAGCAGGACTCTTAGGACTCTTAGAAGAGTCAATGCTCTGAGACCATTGGGGGCACTTAGCCCCCTCTCTTCATCACTGAGGATGATTTCATTTTTCAGGGATTAGAGAGGGTGGTCCTTGTGGTGGACTGCAGATATGGAGAGCTGTTATCATCGTATTAGATAGATAAGAATGATTATATGTATTGTAGAAATGTCTCCTATCATGTTCCCTAATTTTTTATTATTTCCACATCCTGGTCCCCATCTTGGACATCATAACAAACGTGCACTTTTTTGTTTAATTTACACATTGGACCATAGGAAAAATGACACTACAGCTACAGAGGTGACCGTCTGATAGCCCAGCTCGACTATCCATCTCTACTGAAGACCCTTTCAGCTTTTTGAGAGTTGGGTGGAGAACATCATCTCTGAAAATAGGGTCCCACAGCTGCACCCCATCACTGTGAGCAGGACTCTTAGGACTCTTAGAAGAGTCAATGCTCTGAGACCATGGGGGGCGCTTAGCCCCCTCTCTTCGTCACTGAGGATGATTTCACTTTTCAGGGAATAGAGAGGGTGGTCCTTGTGGTGGACTGCAGGTATGGAGAGCTGTTGTCATCGTATTAGATAGATAAGAATGATTATATGTATTGTAGAAATGTCTCCTATCATGTTCCCTATTTTTTTATTATGTCCACATCCTGGTCCCCATCTTGGAAATCATAACAAACGTGCACTTTTTTGTTTAATTTACACATTGGACCATAGGAAAAATGACACTACAGCTACAGAGGTGACCGTCTGATAGCCCAGCTCGACTATCCATCTCTACTGAAGAACCTTTCAGCTTTTTGAGAGTTGGGTGGAGGACATCATCTCTGAAAATAGGGTCCCACAGCTGCACCCCATCAGTGTGAGCAGGAATCTTAGGACTCTTAGAAGAGTCAATGCTCTGAGACCATGGGGGTGCTTAGCCCCCTCTCTTCGTCACTGAGGATGATTTCATTTTTCAGGGATTAGAGAGAGTGGTCCTTGTGGTGGACTGCAGGTATGGAGAGCTGTTGTGATCGTATTAGATAGATAAGAATGATTATATGTATTGTAGAAATGTCTCCTATCATGTTCCCTAATTTTTTATTATGTCCACATCCTGGTCCCCATCTTGAACATCATAACAAACGTGCACTTTTTTGTTTAATTTACACATTGGACCATAGGAAAAATGACACTACAGCTACAGAGGTGACCGTCTGATAGCCCAGCTCGACTATCCATCTCTACTGAAGACCCTTTCAGCTTTTTGAGAGTTGGGTGGAGGACATCATCTCTGAAAATAGGGTCCCACAGCTGCACCCCATCAGTGTAAGCAGGACTCTTAGGACTCTTAGAAGAGTCAATGCTCTAAAACCATGGGGGGCGCTTAGCCCCCTCTCTTCGTCCCTGAGGATGATTTCATTTTTCAGGGATTAGAGAGGGTGGTCCTTGTGGTGGACTGCAGGTATGGAGAGCTGTTGTCATCGTATTAGATAGATAAGAATGATTATATGTATTGTAGAAATGTCTCCTATCATGTTCCCTAATTTCTTATTATGTCCACATCCTGGTCCCCATCTTGGACATCATAACAAACGTGCACTTTTTTGTTTAATTTACACATTGGACCATAGGAAAAATGACACTACAGCTACAGAGGTGACCGTCTGATAGCCCAGCTCGACTATCCATCTCTACTGAAGACCCTTTCAGCTTTTTGAGAGTTGGGTGGAGGACATCATCTCTGAAAATAGGGTCCCACAGCTTCACCCCATCAGTGTGAGCAGGACTCTTAGGACTCTTAGAAGAGTCAATGCTCTGGTACCATGGGGGGCGCTTGGCCCCCTCTCTTCGTCACTGAGGATGATTTCATTTTTCAGGGATTAGAGAGGGTGGTCCTTGTGGTGGACTGCAGGTATGGAGAGCTGTTGTCATCGTATTAGATAGATAAGAATGATTATATGTATTGTAGAAATGTCTCCTATCATGTTCCCTAATTTTTTATTATGTCCACATCCTGGTCCCCATCTTGGACATCATAACAAACGTGCACTTTTTTGTTTAATTTACACATTGGACCATAGGAAAAATGACACTACAGCTACAGAGGTGACCGTCTGATAGCCCAGCTCGACTATCCATCTCTACTGAAGACCCTTTCAGCTTTTTGAGAGTTGGGTGGAGGACATCATCTCTTAAAATAGGGTCCCACAGCTGCACCCCATCAGTGTAAGCAGGACTCTTAGGACTCTTAGAAGAGTCAATGCTCTAAAACCATGGGGGGCGCTTAGCCCCCTCTCTTCGTCACTGAGGATGATTTCATTTTTCAGGGATTAGAGAGGGTGGTCCTTGTGGTGGACTGCAGGTATGGAGAGCTGTTGTCATCGTATTAGATAGATAAGAATGATTATATGTATTGTAGAAATGTCTCCTATCATGTTCCCTAATTTTTTATTATGTCCACATCCTGGTCCCCATCTTGGACATCATAACAAACGTGCACTTTTTTGTTTAATTTACACATTGGACCATAGGAAAAATGACACTACAGCTACAGAGGTGACCGTCTGATAGCCCAGCTCGACTATCCATCTCTACTGAAGACCCTTTCAGCTTTTTGAGAGTTGGGTGGAGGACATCATCTCTGAAAATAGGGTCCCACAGCTGCACCCCATCAGTGTGAGCAGGACTCTTAGTTCTCTTAGAAGAGTCAATGCTCTGAGACCATTGGGGGCACTTAGCCCCCTCTCTTCATCACTGAGGATGATTTCATTTTTCAGGGATTAGAGAGGGTGGTCCTTGTGGTGGACTGCAGATATGGAGAGCTGTTATCATCGTATTAGATAGATAAGAATGATTATATGTATTGTAGAAATGTCTCCTATCATGTTCTCTAATTTTTTATTATGTCCACATCCTGGTCCCCATCTTGGACATCATAACAAACGTGCACTTTTTTGTTTAATTTACACATTGGACCATAGGAAAAATGACACTACAGCTACAGAGGTGACCGTCTGATAGCCCAGCTCGACTATCCATCTCTACTGAAGACCCTTTCAGCTTTTTGAGAGTTGGGTGGAGGACATCATCTCTGAAAATAGGGTCCCACAGCTGCACCCCATCAGTGTGAGCAGGACTCTTAGGACTCTTAGAAGAGTCAATGCTCTGAGACCATGGGGGGCGCTTAGCCCCCTCTCCTCGTCACTGAGGATGATTTCACTTTTCAGGGAATAGAGAGGGTGGTCCTTGTGGTGGACTGCAGGTATGGAGAGCTGTTGTCATCGTATTAGATAGATAAGAATGATTATATGTATTGTAGAAATGTCTCCTATCATGTTCCCTATTTTTTTATTATGTCCACATCCTGGTTCCCATCTTGGAAATCATAACAAACGTGCACTTTTTTGTTTAATTTACAAATTGGACAATAGGAAAAATGACACTACAGCTACAGAGGTGACCGTCTGATAGCCCAGCTCGACTATCCATCTCTACTGAAGACCCTTTCAGCTTTTTGAGAGTTGGGTGGAGGACATCATCTCTGAAAATAGGGTCCCACAGCTGCACCCCATCAGTGTGAGCAGGAATCTTAGGACTCTTAGAAGAGTCAATGCTCTGAGACCATGGGGGGCGCTTAGCCCCCTCTCTTCGTCACTGAGGATGATTTCATTTTTCAGGGATTAGAGAGAGTGGTCCTTGTGGTGGACTGCAGGTATGGAGAGCTGTTGTGATCGTATTAGATAGATAAGAATGATTATATGTATTGTAGAAATGTCTCCTATCATGTTCCCTAATTTTTTATTATGTCCACATCCTGGTCCCCATCTTGAACATCATAACAAACGTGCACTTTTTTGTTTAATTTACACATTGGACCATAGGAAAAATGACACTACAGCTACAGAGGTGACCGTCTGATAGCCCAGCTCGACTATCCATCTCTACTGAAGACCCTTTCAGCTTTTTGAGAGTTGGGTGGAGGACATCATCTCTGAAAATAGGGTCCCACAGCTTCACCCCATCAGTGTGAGCAGGACTCTTAGGACTCTTAGAAGAGTCAATGCTCTGGTACCATGGGGGGCGCTTGGCCCCCTCTCTTCGTCACTGAGGATGATTTCATTTTTCAGGGATTAGAGAGGGTGGTCCTTGTGGTGGACTGCAGGTATGGAGAGCTGTTGTCATCGTATTAGATAGATAAGAATGATTATATGTATTGTAGAAATGTCTCCTATCATGTTCCCTAATTTTTTATTATGTCCACATCCTGGTCCCCATCTTGGACATCATAACAAACGTGCACTTTTTTGTTTAATTTACACATTGGACCATAGGAAAAATGACACTACATCTACAGAGGTGACCGTCTGATAGCCCAGCTCGACTATCCATATCTACTGAAGACCCTTTCAGCATTTTGAGAGTTGGGTGGAGGACATCATCTCTGAAAATAGGGTCCCACAGCTGCACCCCATCAGTGTGAGCAGGACTCTTAAGACTCTTAGAAGAGTCAATGCTCTGAGACCATTGGGGGCACTGAGCCCCCTCTCTTCGTCACTGAGGATGATTTCATTTTTCAGGGATTAGAGAGGGTGGTCCTTGTGGTGGACTGCAGGTATGTAGAGCTGTTGTCATCGTATTAGATAGATAAGAATGATTATATGTATTGTAGAAATGTCTCCTATCATGTTCCCTAATTTTTTATTATGTCCACATCCTGGTCCCCATCTTGGACATCATAACAAACGTGCACTTTTTTGTTTAATTTACACATTGGACCATAGGAAAAATGACACTACAGCTACAGAGGTGACCGTCTGATAGCCCAGCTCGACTATCCATCTCTACTGAAGACCCTTTCAGCTTTTTGAGAGTTGGGTGGAGGACATCATCTCTGAAAATAGGGTCCCACAGCTGCACCCCATCAGTGTGAGCAGGACTCTTAGGACTCTTAGAAGAGTTAATGCTCTGAGACCATGGGGGCGCTTAGCCCCCTCTCTTCGTCACTGAGGATGATTTCATTTTTCAGGGATTAGAGAGGGTGGTCCTTGTGGTGGACTGCAGGTATGGAGAGCTGTTGTCATCGTATTAGATAGATAAGAATGATTATATGTATTGTAGAAATGTCTCCTATCATGTTCCCTAATTTTTTATTATGTCCACATCCTGGTCCCCATCTTGGACATCATAACAAACGTGCACTTTTTTGTTTAATTTACACATTGGACCATAGGAAAAATGACACTACAGCTACAGAGGTGACCGTCTGATAGCCCAGCTCGACTATCCATCTCTACTGAAGACCCTTTCAGCTTTTTGAGAGTTGGGTGGAGAACATCATCTCTGAAAATAGGGTCCCACAGCTGCACCCCATCAGTGTGAGCAGGACTCTTAGGACTCTTAGAAGAGTCAATGTTTTGAGACCATGGGGGGCGCTTAGCCCCCTCTCTTCGTCACTGAGGATGATTTCACTTTTCAGGGAATAGAGAGGGTGGTCCTTGTGGTGGACTGCAGGTATGGAGAGCTGTTGTCATCGTATTAGATAGATAAGAATGATTATATGTATTGTAGAAATGTCTCCTATCATGTTCCCTATTTTTTTATTATGTCCACATCCTGGTCCCCATCTTGGAAATCATAACAAACGTGCACTTTTTTGTTTAATTTACACATTGGACCATAGGAAAAATGACACTACAGCTACAGAGGTGACCGTCTGGTAGCCCAGCTCGACTATCCATCTCTACTGAAGACCCTTTCAGCTTTTTGAGAGTTGGGTGGAGGACATCATCTCTGAAAATAGGGTCCCACAGCTGCACCCCATCAGTGTGAGCAGGACTCTTAGGACTCTTAGAAGAGTTAATGCTCTGAGACCATGGGGGCGCTTAGCCCCCTCTCTTCGTCACTGAGGATGATTTCATTTTTCAGGGATTAGAGAGGGTGGTCCTTGTGGTGAACTGCAGGTATGGAGAGCTGTTGTCATCGTATTAGATAGATAAGAATGATTATATGTATTGTAGAAATGTCTCCTATCATGTTCCCTAATTTTTTATTATGTCCACATCCTGGTCCCCATCTTGGACATCATAACAAACGTGCACTTTTTTGTTTAATTTACACATTGGACCATAGGAAAAATGACACTACAGCTACAGAGGTGACCGTCTGATAGCCCAGCTCGACTATCCATCTCTACTGAAGACCCTTTCAGCTTTTTGAGAGTTGGGTGGAGGACATCATCTCTGAAAATAGGGTCCCACAGCTGCACCCCATCAGTGTGAGCAGGACTCTTAGGACTCTTAGAAGAGTCAATGCTCTGAGACCATTGGGGGCACTTAGCCCCCTCTCTTCGTCACTGAGGATGATTTCATTTTTCAGGGATTAGGGAGGGTGGTCCTTGTGGTGGACTGCAGGTATGGAGAGCTGTTATCATCGTATTAGATAGATAAGAATGATTATATGTATTGTAGAAATGTCTCCTATCATGTTCCCTAATTTTTTATTATGTCCACATCCTGGTCCCCATCTTGGACATCATAACAAACGTGCACTTTTTTGTTTAATTTACACATTGGACCATAGGAAAAATGACACTACAGCTACAGAGGTGACCGTCTGATAGCCCAGCTCGACAATCCATCTCTACTGAAGACCCTTTCAGCTTTTTGAGAGTTGGGTGGAGGACATCATCTCTGAAAATAGGGTCCCACAGCTGCACCCCATCAGTGTGAGCAGGACTCTTAGGACTCTTAGAAGAGTCAATGCTCTGAGACCATGGGGGGCGCTTAGCCCCCTCTCTTCGTCACTGAGGATGATTTCATTTTTCAGGGATTAGAGAGGGTGGTCCTTGTGGTGGACTGCAGGTATGGAGAGCTGTTGTCATCGTATTAAATAGATAAGAATGATTATATGTATTGTAGAAATGTCTCCTATCATGTTCCCTAATTTTTTATTATGTCCACATCCTGGTCCCCATCTTGGACATCATAACAAACGTGCACTTTTTTGTTTAATTTACACATTGGACCATAGGAAAAATGACACTACAGCTACAGAGGTGACCGTCTGATAGCCCAGCTCGACTATCCATCTCTACTGAAGACCCTTTCAGCTTTTTGAGAGTTGGGTGGAGAACATCATCTCTGAAAATAGGGTCCCACAGCTGCACCCCATCAGTGTGAGCAGGACTCTTAGGACTCTTAGAAGAGTCAATGTTTTGAGACCATGGGGGGCGCTTAGCCCCCTCTCTTCGTCACTGAGGATGATTTCACTTTTCAGGGAATAGAGAGGGTGGTCCTTGTGGTGGACTGCAGGTATGGAGAGCTGTTGTGATCGTATTAGATAGATAAGAATGATTATATGTATTGTAGAAATGTCTCCTATCATGTTCCCTAATTTTTTATTATGTCCACATCCTGGTCCCCATCTTGGACATCATAACAAACGTGCACTTTTTTGTTTAATTTACACATTGGACCATAGGAAAAATGACACTACAGCTACAGAGGTGACCGTCTGATAGCCCAGCTCGACTATCCATCTCTACTGAAGACCCTTTCAGCTTTTTGAGAGTTGGGTGGAGGACATCATCTCTGAAAATAGGGTCCCACAGCTGCACCCCATCAGTGTGAGCAGGACTCTTAGGATTCTTAGAAGAGTTAATGCTCTGAGACCATGGGGGCGCTTAGCCCCCTCTCTTCGTCACTGAGGATGATTTCATTTTTCAGGGATTAGAGAGGGTGGTCCTTGTGGTGGACTGCAGGT